>NW_028301578.1:5785000-5807500 GCF_042242905.1 Orbicella faveolata | reverse complement strand
ACGAACGATGACTTTTGAACTGCAGTTGTTTAACTCGCTGTTAGCCTTTGAATATTTTATACTTCGTGTTATACTCAATGAATTTAAGAATATCGGGACCCGAAGGTTATGAAGGGGAAGGAATCAAACGGCCCAAGACTAGAAATCTCTTGCCATCTAAGAAATATCGCGAAAGTGTGAGGAGATGGGGAGAACCAACAGGGCTCAAAAGAAAACGAGTTATTATTGTGCCTAGCATAAAATGTGCTGCTAGAGATGTTTCTGCAACAACGGAAGACAAAGGTAAGAAGATAAACATAACAGGATGGCTGGATCAATTGTTTTAGTATTAAAGAAAACATCCGTTCAGTGTTCGATCGAATCTGCAGAATTTAAGCCAGTGAAAGTCTCTGAGATTTAGAATCTGTTTGATTTACTCTGTAATAACTTGAAAGCTTTGACGTGTAGTAGATTTTTATTACGGATAAAATGCTAAGCGAGAAATGTCTTGCATATTTAGGGCCTTCTCTGTACTTGATGCGGCTAACTTAAGGTTTCAAATCTACGAGTTTTCTCAATAAGCTGGTACATTACATTTAACGTTAGTTTTAACTGTCTTGAATTTTTGAACAGGCAGTGATGTACCACTGCATTATAAAACCTCTTACTGTTCCCTCTTTCAGTTGCATGCAACTGGTTCCTCCAGACAACTGGAGTTAAATAACTAATATTCAATAATGGGAATCTTTCTTACTTTCTAGACAAGAATGTTCAACACGAGTCAGAGACCGACAGCTTTAGTTCCAAAGTTGAAAGATACAAACAGCAGTTGCAGGAACGTAAGAAGACAAGAGAGATTTTAAATAGCTGTGGACTCAAGCAAGACTGGCTTACAAATAAAACAAGCAGGACTGAACTAGAGAGCAGGGTGCTTAAAAGAATGCTTCTAAAGGGAAGACCGGAGATCACAATCAAACAGGTAAACTAATGACAGCAAGTTAGACTTAAGGGCGCATCTGGCAGGGGTATGTTACCAACCACTAAATGTCATGAATGCCGAATGGCAAATGATGAATACTGAGCACCAACTTTCTCAACATAGAATGCTGTTCATACGTGTATCCCTAACCTGTTGTTTGCCGCAGAGATTACATTTAGCATTTGGATTTATTATTGGGTGGCTAGAAAACTTTTATTAGCAGTGAATAGCAAACACAGAATGGTTACAAATTTGTCACAAATAGTGGGAAATTAATAGTTGCAGTGAGCCCGAGTGATAGTAAGTCTAAAATTAGTAATAGTAATTGGACTGAGCGGAGTACAATTCAGGGAGTAACCACACAAGTAATCTCAAAATTGGACAAGAACGAAGAGCGAGGCTGATTTGAAACTAGCTCAAATACTCCTTGACTTGTACGACACAAGGTCCAATAACTAATTAATCTTTGAAATTGAAAAAAGTCTTTTGAGATTTTCTTTTGAGCAGAAAAATCAGTAGCGCTTTCCATAAGTTTTAAAACTGTAAGAAACATTGAGAAGGAAGCCATTAAAGCATGCACAGTATATGTGCAAATGGCGTAGGTATCCAAGTACAAAAAAGTCTGTCTTCTTCTTGTTCTTCAAACGCATCCCTGGCCTCGGCGAATTGTTATTCAATACTGAACCTGTAATTGGTTAACCTGATATTAGTCCACTAGTTAGCCTAAAAGGGCACTGAATCAACTGTGGCTAAGCTCTCAGTAGTTGTAAGACTTGAGACATGTATAAAGCCTATTAATTTAGTAAGAATGTATGGAACAGAAAACATTTACTTGGAGGTAGAGTTGGTGTACTACAGTATATAGAAAGTTTGGACTTAAGTGAAGTTGTGTCCAAAAAACAGAAATTTGCGGCATGAAATACACAAATTATATGTGAAATTATCTTTTCCTCTCCAACAAGTGATCCTCTCTGTTTAGTTCACCAACACCGTTCCGTCAGTAAATCTTGAAAATTTCTCTCTAATACCTCCTTTGCTCCTCTATGTAGTTTATCAGGTAGGATAGGAGAATAGGGTATCTGCAGTTCTCCTCCACTTATCTTAATCCTGGGCTTTGAGATCCATTTGTTCCATTGCAACCCAGCCTGTCTACTGCAGTTCTTGTTTGGCTGACCTCCTGAAAAGGAAGAAGCCCTTGAAAAATGGGAAGGAGTGGGTTGGAGGAGAGGGAGGGGGTGAGCCAAGAGGTGCTTAAATAGACTTTTACATGTAACAGTAAGCATAATAAAGAGAAGGTAATGTTGGGACTGGATTCAAGGATGCTACATGTACAGTGTGTTTTTTTTGTTTTGTTTTGTTTTTCTTTTTTTTTTGAGGTACACTGTAACTGCAGATATCCTAGAATAAATTGTATATCTAACAACCTACTTTGATGCTGTGTCAGCAGAATTTTCTCTCATGATTTTTTCCCTTTGTTTCAAACAAGGCACCAACCCCTCCCCCAGAAATTGAGGAGGACACAACAACAGTAACAGGTGAAGACAGGGGGGTGCCAACTATCCGCCAGCCTTCCCCCGCTGCCTTAGCAGTTATTCAAGAATACTTGGATCGCAAGAGGATGCGTCTGTTAGATCTGTTCTCTCAAGCGGACAAGGACAAAAACTGGGTGGTATCACGGCAAGAGTTCAGAAACATCATTCGATCATGGCGAATTCCACTGAAGGAGGTTGATCTGGAGGATTTGATTCTTGCCCTTGACAGAGATAACAGTGATGCCTTGGATTACAGGGAGCTCGCTGTGGGGAGACAGTCATACTTAGAGGAGAGGTGAGGATGATGGCCCCTCCCCCCAGGGGATGGCAGATGATTGATGCATAACAACATAATTGAAATTCAGAATTCAAATTTAGATTCACACTTGTATACAACGTAGTTTTAATTTCAGCGAAAATCTTGAATCAAGTGGAATCAAGCATCCTTTTTTCGTTGTATGCTGTTATATCGTGTATAAAATCCATTCATAAGGATTTTCAAAGATTGAGAGTTTATTAATGATGTTTTCTAAGACTTTGGCAAGATGTTTGTGAGAACTACTGACTTACACACAGTCATACATGTAGTTTTACATAACTTGTACCTGGTGTATGATTTTCTTAAGCTGGGGTGCAGCCAGGATTTTTTGAAGAGGGGGTCACACTGTGTTAAAGTGAGGGCACTCACCAGATTGTCATGGCGTTTTTGCCAGCTGTTATTGGTTGTCACGGGTTGTCATGGGCAGCCCAGGACCCCCCCTAGCTATGCCCTTGTTCTTAAGATCCTTTAATAAACTGTTGATTCTTAAATATCCTGTAGGTTTTTCACCAAAGAAATACTGGTACATGTATATCCTTAATCAGTATAAAGGGCAACATGTATGTTTCTTATTTTGGAGATTTCAATCTCAATAATAAACAAAATGCACTGTGGAAAAATTTATTATGCCTTGATCAAGTCATGTTTATATATAGTGACCAGTGTGCATGTATCTTTTTCAAGGGTCACCAAACAAACGGCTGAGATTGTCCATACTCCCAGTGTTAAAGCTGCAAAAAGACCGGAAACCATTCCAGAGGAGCCAGAACCTGTTTCGGATCCATTACAGGACAAGTGGCCCAGTATTGGGGCACAGAGGCCTGCATCCCCTCAGAGACCCTCCTCACCACAGGCCACCACCCAAAGGAGGCCCTCAACATCACCTCAACGTCCTTATTCTCCTTCTTCAGCCCAGGCTCAGCCTGTGACCTTTGTTGGGCAGCGACCAGGCTCTGAGCCCCAACAGCAACATCCTCGTCCTGCGTCACCAGTTAGCAATGGTAGTAGCGAGAGCAATATGTCACCAACCCTGCTGGAAATACCTGCTGTTCAGTTGTCGGAGAAAGTTGAGCAACTGACACAAGATGAGGTAGGCTTTATGGCTGCTTTCCATTCTCGTCCCCAGAGGCGGGGTTCCTTTTGGTCAGCACCAAGAATCACGACCTTTGGGCTGGTCCAACACCGGAAGTCGGTAATTTACGGACTTCCCGTCAAATCTGGCAAATCTGATTGGCTTAGAATACGAAACGAACACTCTGCGCATACTCAGAAAATCGGTCCGGCCAGGGGTCGAGATATCTTGGTGCTGGCCAGTGCGGCCTATGGGGACAAGAATGGCTGGTTTCTATAAACATAAGCCGACACACGCAGATGCAGTAAGACGTTGATAATTAGCGCCTTGTGTTTGGGAAATTTCCAGCAAAAGGTGCTAATTATCAACATCCTAATGCGTCTGCGTATGTCGGCTTATGCTTATGCTTATGCGATAGAGGAAAGCAGCCGTTTAACTTGTCAATAAATCGATAGGGCCTCGTCCTCGTCCGTGGCCTCAAGAGGAAAGGCAACTATTTTTGGCCTTCAAGGTATCTTTTAGGGTTACACTCGAAGAGATCATTCGATAATTAAACAAAAAAAAAAAAAAAAAAAAAAAAAGGAAAAAGAAAACAGAAAAAAAATAATAATCTGTGTGTCCGTTGCAAAGTGATATCTCTTAGGGGAAGAAAACGCCTGAGCCACGCTCAGACTGGTCTCTTTTAGAGGTTTCATTCACATTTTCCTACAAGCATCCCCACCCTTTTTAATGGGAGTTCCCCTGTGGGTTACGCGGGCAAACGTATTGTACACTACCGGCCTCAAACCATATGAATGGTTGGGAGCTAGTCCATGCCATTTACATGAAGTACCTTTTGAATTCTTTCTTTCTTTTTTTTTTTTTTTACAGGTAAAAAACAGACGTATGAAGAAACAACAAAAACGCAAAGAGAAAGAAAAAGCCAAGCAGAGGAAGCGAGCAGCACCCGAGAAAGTGTCAGTGGCACCTTCCACTCTAGGGGGTAGGGTGGGGGAGATGGTGGATCGTTACCGAAAGATGACGGTGAAAGAATACAACGATGTTGTGGAGTTGTGTCACATGCATGGAGTGCAGTTAAGCAAAGGCGTTCTGGGACGAGGTAGGGTTGTGTTTAACAATTATTTTACTCAGTATTTTACTGAACCTTTCAGTGACTTCACTTACACGCGAACTCTGAAGTTTAAAACCTCACTAACCTGGGGCGGATCTGAAGGGGGGGGGGGGGGGCGATTCGGGGTCCCCCTAAACAAAAAAAGAGACATTTTACAACGCTGACTTGGCCTCTGAATGCCAGAAATCCCATTTCAAGGAATCTCAATTCTAAAAGTTTTGGTAGCCAGGATGCCCCCGAACCCCCTTATAGGGGGGCGCCTTCGGTGTTCCGTATCTCGAATCTTCTTCTCTAAAATCCTACATCCGCCCAAGCTATAGCGATCTCGATTATTGGCTGCCGTCAATAACTGAGACGACATTCAACGTGTTATTGAAACGTCCAGTAACGTGACGTTGGAAAAAAAGAAACAAAAAAAAAAAAAACAAATAAATACAAAACAAAACAAATAAACAAACAAACAAACAAAGTGTTCTGTTTTCAAGTCGTACATATCTGAGTATAGGTTTTTAGTCTAGTGGGATTGTTCGGACAAATTAGTGGTCAAAATCGAATAAAAGAAGGAAAAGAACTAAGATTTTCATTATTTTAATCTAACTGACTTCTCTATCGATTTCTCTCTTTCTTTCAGTTCTTCTTCAACCAGAAGATAAACCACTATCACAAATGAAACTGACCTCGAGAAATCCTGGACTCTTTGCTATTTCCACCAGGCATCACATACCAGCCAGTAAACCCCAGTCTACCACGACCGCCAGCAACCCACGGCGACCAAAGTTTAGATACCCGGGTCCTACCACGTGACATCTGAACAAGACTCTCGGAAAGAGAGTGCAACATGTAAAGTGTTTAAATTTTATATAAAAAAGTGTAAAATAAAGAAGGATAAAATGTAAATGGTAGATTAATACGCCTTGCAGTTATTTAGATATTTTTGCATTTTTTGGCATGAAAAATGCAATTGAAGCCAATCAATAAATTAAAGTGGAAATAAAAAGCCATTTTTAAGTTTCTTTGGGTGCTAACTGACCACAAGAACTGCACGTTCTTCGTTTTTAAACAATTTTTGTGATTTTCTAGAGCAGCATTGGAGAATTGATACTTTGTTTTAGCATTCCATTATAATTTTTGCCACCAATTTACTCATTATTTTCTAGCTCCCTGATAAATTTGTGAAGATAAAAGTAGTGTTAAGTCTGCATATGAGCCAAGTGGCCCATCAGACCGGCCCTTATCTCCGGTTTCTTTAGCATGAAGCGAGTAGGAGCATTTATACTCCCCCCTGGATGGGATGCTAGTCCATCGCAGGGTTATCCCCAGTATTAAATCTGGCGGTACCCATTTATATACGTATACCTGGATGGGAAGCGGCACCGATAGAGTGAAGTGCCTTGCCCAAGAACAGAACAAAGTGTCCGCGGCCAGGGTTCGAACCTTGACCACTCGTCCGCCGCGGTCGAGCGCACTAGCTATGAGGCCACCGCGAGTGATGGTAATCAAAACTTTAACTTTCAGCTGGAAAATATACTGAAATTTAATTAACTTATAACTGGGAAAACTTGGGTATTGAAAGACTTGAATGCAACATTTATGTAACCGCCTTTCAATGTTGCCCACCCCCTACCCCACGCCCCTAGGGCAAAGGGTTGATTTTAACTCTCAGAGACCTACGTAAAACTTTAATGCTGCTGATGAAATTGTCATCTTAATGTTACAGCGTTTCCCTGTTTTTTTTTTTGAAACTTGTAGAACTTATTGTTGCTGAAATTTCCTTGAACTACAACCACTGATTATACAGTTAGACGAGATCACTACACCGAGAGATTACCGGTTTGCCAACTGATCAGAAACTATACTATTCTAAATTATTTGTTTGAGTAGGTCCAAATTCGGAGTCTATGGTCCCGTCCACACTACGCTGGAGACATTTTGAAAACGGAGGTTTCACTCTGGAAACGCATCGAATGTTTTCTGTCCACACTATGCCAGAGGCATTTAAAAACGCAACAATCATCGATCATTTTGAATTTGTGTTTGAGGAAAACTCAGTCGGGGAAATCACATGATTATCCTGACAACATCGTTTTCAGTCGAAAAGCTTCGTTTTCAAAATGTTTTCCGTCCACACTAAAACGCAAAGCCGGTGTTTCCAAATTCCTCCGGCGCAGTGCGGACGCTTCCTCCGAGAGCGCAAGAGAATTCATATCGAAGCGATGGAGAACAATTTGAATGCTTGTCAGTCAGCTAGATCTATTTTTACTTAGTATAGTAATTACAAATGCAGATCTAGTTTCTTGTATTCCAGACCGTAAATGCTGGGGTATGCATATTATGCCCACTTTGGCGACTATCGTGTCGTTTTCTTTGATGTCTCCTATATTGATCATGACGAGTAATGCTCTCCGTCCCAGGCCTTTCCGAGAATCGTTGTAGACCATTATTTGACCTTGTGAAGCCCAGATGTATTTCACTTGTTTCGTTATCAGCCGATGTGTGATCCAGGGAAGGTGAATTATACGCATTTAGTTCCTCGCCGCGTGGGTTGAACGATAATTGAACTCTAGGATTTATAGCGGCAGGTTTTTCTCTTCGAAAATTTTTCATTTCCGAAAAACTTTCTTCTTGCTTAGTCGTGGTTCGCAGGCTCGATGCATAAAGATGATTTAATTCTTCGATACGTGTGTCGTGTTGACAACGAACTCTTGAATCACCACCAATAGCAACTTTTTCGCCGCGCAGATTTTGCGCGTTAGAACGCTTTCCTTGCTTAGTAGTCTGTTGCTGCCAAGATGAGAAAGGTGGTTTAAATTCCTTGACGTGCATGTTGCTTGACAAAGCCAGTTTTGAATCGTCGCATGGATCAAGGCTGACAGGGCTCTCTCTAAGAGGACTTTGCGTTTTAGAATGTTCATGTTCTGTGGTCTTATTTTGCTGCAAAGCTGAACAAATTGGCTTCGATTCCTTGGCATCTGTAACGTCGGGTGAACAAATTCTTGACTCGAATTTTCCTGGTGGATTCTGCCTCAGAAAACGTTGCTCTTGTCTGGCAGTTTTCTGGAAAGCTGAAGAAAGTTGATTTGATTCTGGGACTATTGAGTCGCGGGGAGAACAAAATCTTGAATCTGCCAAAACAGATTCAGTGTATCCTAGAGGATTTCGAAAGCGTTCCGCGGTTAATCTGGGCTTTTCTTGAGATCCACACAACTGACAATGCAGCTGGTCTCTTGGAATTTCTGCCATTGTTGTCCGTGTTGATCTAGACTCTGTCACTTTGGTAAACGTAGCACCGATATGGCTCGGAAGGCAAAGTGACGTTTCACTAGTGTTGCTGTCGAACGAGATGCCATCGAGCTTTGACAAGCACGGATCTGATAGCAGTTTTTCTGGGTCTCGATTTCTCCGCTTGAGATCATTTAAAGAAAGGTCCTCTGGTTTGATCCTCTTTTGCTGATCATTTGGAAAATCTGAGGCGACTGTCTGAGTTGAACTAGAGGTTGCCGTGATTTGGGCTGAGCTTCTGTCGTGTAGACTATCAGATCCAGTTTCATAAGCAGGATTCTTAAAAGTACCCCTTAAGTTCATGTTCTCTTGAGACCCTTTTACTCTTTTGCCTCTGCACGCAGAAATGATTTCTATTACTCCCACTGTTATAGCAATGACGTTCTTTGCTACAAACAATGAGGCATCTAAGTTAAAATCGAAGAATAGAACGAGCCTTAACACCAGAAACGCGGTGTTCACGAACAACAATTGACACACTTTAGAAACAATTCGTACCCTCGAGACCAGCCGAGTCCTTTTGTGGACTGATGAATTATTAGAACCAGCAGTTTCGGAAGGTATCTTTCGACAGGCTTGTAGCTCCCACAGCGAAAATGCAGGGAAAAATAAACTGGTCGATCCGAAGAATAGCATGGAAGTTTTTGTAGTTTGATTTAGGGTCAAGAAGATATTTCTATCCGGGAGCAAAATCTGCAGTAACTCAACCGTATCAAAGAGATCGAAGACACGCCACCACTCCACATTTAACTCGGGTTTGACGGCGTATTCTATAGTGTCCAAAAACAGAAACACTCCAGATGGAAAGCACAAGATGACTCTCAGAAATCTTGGGCCAAAGAACACTGAAGGTTCTATATCTTCTACGAACGTGCTTAAAATCCATACATACTGAAAGATCGACGGTACCACGTATAGAAGCCATGTAAACATTTTGTGATATCCTGTTATTAGCCGTTTGAGCGTTATAAATGTTGTGGAGGTTCCATCAAACTCCTCTTGTTCTGTCGACTGCACAGGATCTTCGTCGCGAGTTTCTACTATTTGCTGCCAAAGGAATAGGACAACCGCGGGAAGGTAAGCGCATATGAAGGATTTCCAACCGTCTTGTTTGTAGTAATTGTAAAAATATTGATCTAGACAAACTCCTTGAACTATCATCAATAAAACTAGCAAGAAAACAATTGTCCATCTAGAAACGATCTTACGTCTTCCATTCGCCATAGTGGAAGGATTCTACGCACAGTTTTCAAAATTCTGAATTCTGCAGACCAATAATGGATTTTCCCTAATATATGTCTACCAATGAGATATCTTTACAGAAATACTCATGGCCTTTTATGGAATACGAGGCAGTTTCCGAGAAACTTGTCTACCTTCCAAGAAGTCACGCTCGACTGATGACGCATTCCTTACTCATTTTTTAATTGTCAACTCGAAACTAAGCTGCCATTCACCGAGATAGGCCCCTGATGAGATTTGAACAGGCTTTTGTCGATTGTGCTCGTACAACTGGCATATTATGGTCCTCGTGACCGAATTATGCTCGTTTCCCTAAATTATGCTCCTCGTATCAAAATTATGCTACTTGGTTTTTACGCAAAATAAAGACAGAACAGACAAAGCAAGGTATTACGCTGTTTGGAACCGCCGTTTTCTACATTTCTAAGCATCCTGGCCTGACTTTGTATTGATTTCCGTTATTTCTGGACTTTTTAATAAAATATTGAAATCCAAGATGGCGTATCCAAGATGGCAGGTCAAATGACGTCATTTGACGTCATATGTATGACGTCATACTTAACAGAAATGGTTATAACATTGTAGAGCAGGCTCAGGGCTATCTAATCCGTGTAAATTTATTTCTTTGTGCCTAAATAGAACGAATTAAATTGTAAGCTGCTGAACCATCTGAACTTAAACTTAGGAAGTGCTCAGATCTACGATAACAGAAGTTATAGAAACAGAAGAAGTAAAAAGAAGTTTATTCAAAACGAAATGACGTCATTTCGCGAAGGTCAGAAGTCAGAAAAGCCAGATTATGCTAGCAGTGCTAAATTTAGATATAAAAGCTAAAAATTATGCTAGCACAATCGACAAAAGCCTAGATTTGAATCGAAATATTTAATCCTGACTGAACAAGTTTCGTCAACTGTTTTGTTCATACCAATGGATGCTTTCACAGAAGTGTTCAAACTCAATTTATTTTTCACATTTACTTCGGCCCCGTCGACATTACGCTGGGAGAATTTGAAAACGGAGCTTTATTTCTCTGGTTAGGCCTACCGTCCACATTAACCGTCACGAAAACGGAGCTATTCAATATTTAAAAGCGGAGGAATTTGAAAAAGAATTTTCGTTTTCGCGTGGACGGAGAACATTTTGAAAACGGAGCTTTTCGAGAACGATGGCGTCACGATAATCACGTGATTTCCCCTGGCGAAGTTTTCTTCAAAAACTGCGATTGTTGCGTTTATAACTTCCTCCAACGTAGTGTGGACGGAAAACTTTTGATGTGTTTTCTGAGTGAAACCGCTCCGTTTTCAAATTCCTCTGGCATAGTGTGGAAGGGGCCTTGGCATCATTTCAGTACATACTGAGCTTAGCTAGCACACAAGGTCGTAATCATTTCAGTGTCCTAATATTATGTTCTCGGTTTTAGAAACAAATAGGCTGCTGCAAGAGATGGTATTCATAGAACGAAAGAAGCCGCACTGGAAACAAACAAACAAACAAAACAACAAACAAACACAAACAAACAGACAAGGACGTAAATCCATCTTCACTGGCGAGGGTTGATTTATTTTGGAATGCTGTTTCTGAAATTTATGAATTTATTTTAATGCGATATGATGTCAAAATGGATTTTTTTGGATGCCTAACATCTCGAACAAGACATATTTATATAATAAGTCAAATTGTTCTCGCATTTTGATTGGTTCTCACCTATGATCTATTAGAGGACAGACACACAGATGACGTCAATATAACAAACGTTTTGCCCCTGTTTCTTTTAATAGCGGGAAGTTTTGAGAATTTAGATAATATTTTAGGCGACTAGGCGAAGGATAAGGTAGAAAAGAAGACTTATCGAGGCTGTGAACTCCAACAGGTACCTCAGTGAAGCAGGCAGAAGGAAGAAAAACACGTTTCTTTTAAAGAAAATGACTCGAAAAAAAAAAATTCGAGCAGTCTCAGTCGGCAGTTAAGTGAGACTAAACCAAACACAAAATTTATACTCTTGAAATTGTTTCAAGCAAAGAAGCCATTGCTTTGCCATAACATTTTTGTTTTTGTTTTAATTGTTCACGGTTACTGGAAAGGAGATTGAGAGGTAAGATGGTGGCTAAGACGAAGGAGAGATAGAGAGAGGGGGAGTGAAGGTAAAAACTAGGCGAGGGATCAAACATTCTTAAGATAAATTAGGGAAATACAGGGAAGTGGAGAGATGACAAAGAGGCCTCACAAGAGCTTGTTAAAAAATTTTGAAACACTATTTCTTTTTTAACGGTAGTATCTATTTACATTACATCACTGTTTGAAAAAAAACTAACTAAACTTATCATTCGATGCATTTTTTCTTCCTTTTCATCGCATAGAATCAATTACATGACCTGAAAATAACTGCCTACAAATGATGGTCTGCGTAGTACCGTTTAAATGTGTTTTGCTGCAAATAATATTCTGCTCGTGCAAAAAATGGCAGATTGCTCCCCTGAGCTGTCAGAGAGTGATTTAAATAAGAAAACAACTTTGGTGATCGAATGATAAAACAGTTACTGAGCGCGGTTATCGCAAAATATCGTTATTTGTCAGTGACTCGCAGATCAATTTGCCTCAGCCTTCGGCTTCGGTGTATATTGCCCTCCGTTGATTTCCAACATAAGGGAGCCTAGGCAACGAGGACGACGCCTATTAAAAAATGAGTTTATATTTTATCAGCGAAGTTCGCGTATTTTCTAGGTCTGTTCAGTTCGCCAATAACTCTAAAAACGTGCTCAGGCTAAAAATATGCAATGACAACGTTCGAAAAAAACAAAAAACAAAAAAACGGAAAATTAGCCGTCTTCGCTCGCGTTGCTCAGATTATGTAGAACTAAGTCATTTAACGTTCTTGTTTTGCAGAGGACGGCAAAGAAATGTCCAAAGATTTATAACGCACGTGCACAGCCGTTGTTTTGCTCATTAAACGTCCTTTTCTCTGGTGACTTTCTCGTTGCCGTCGTCCTCGTGGTTTGCTTTATCTACCTTATAATAATTTGACAATATCGGCGACGTTCGACCTCACGATTTGGTCTTATTCTCTTTATTCGTCCGATCGGGTGTTTTCTACTCTCAGTTGTGCCTGGGGGGCTTGTGGTACGACATGAACAACACGGTTTGGCTGCCTTACTCTGAGCATTTTGAAATGAAGAATTGGATTTAACACGAAAGGAGAATACATCGTCACGCCTGTCAGAAGAGAAGCGGTGTTGAGCGCTGTCCCTTGAAATTCCTCGTTGCGTCCAACAATGCTGCAAATGAGGAATGGAAACCTGAATAAAATGTAAGTTCCACAGAGTTTATACGTCAGCCATGTAAGTTGTTTCTCCTGGCGCTGATAAAAGGATGAGTTGGTCGATTGTAGAATAGTCGGCGCGCGAAGCGTCTTAACGACACGAAAGAGACTTACTATGATCAGCACTATCGCCAGCGTGTCTAGCTGTGCAATTGCTGTTATGTAATTTAGGATAACATGACCTTGTTTCGTTCGAAGAGACTTAAGCTGGTTATAAGGAAACCATGTATAGCAAACAGACCTTTCTTTTCTTAACAATACGAGGAGTACACCAGAAATAAGGAAGGCCAAGAGCCAAGTAACAAGCAGAATTTTCTTAACATTCTCCCTTGATAGGCGGCGCCGGAATGGACGAACAACGCAATCGTGGCGATCTATTGTCATAAGAGTTAGACTCAACGCATTTAGCGCTATGCAGCCGATAGAAAGAGGAAAACCAACTTTACAGAGTATCTCAGCGACTGGTGAATGGCTAGCCTGACGGTAATTGACAATGGTTGCTAATAACAGGGACGGCATACCGAGGAGCGATGTTAGAAGTCCAGTCAAAGAAAGGTTGGCGAGCAAGTAGTGTGGCACTTTGCGAAGGTCACGGCGTCTTCGAAGCCGATTACAGACGAAAGCGTTTCCAAAAGCTCCCGCCAAAATCAACATCGACAACATCACGGAGACCGCGATGGCGAGACTTCTTGGTATTGATGTCGAAGGATAACTTCCCTCTATCATGGCAGAAACATTCACTTTTGCGGTCCAGTTAGACATTCTCCATGAAAGGACTGTCCAATCTGTTACGAATGTTGTACTGGAGTGAGTGTGATCGTCCTTTTTCTTTCCACGGCCAAATGTCTCGAGTGTTTTTCGATATAAAATCAATCTGCGTGCAGACCGATATACAGTCAATCAGTACAACAGTTGTTCAGCTCAATGTTTGTGCTAAAGTAAAGTTTGTTTCCAACCAGGAATCACTGACGTTTGTGACGCCCATTTTATGCGGCGAAGATTGTGATTTTGCTCTTTGAAAAGGTTATTTTTAATGCGTTTTAATTCATCTTTAATTGGGCCGTGTTTATCCGGTCTAAACTGATTTTAAATTGGTCGAAATAAAACTACACATTTTGCCTTTATCCTCAGCCGCACGAAACAATCCAAATGTAAATTTGTTTTGCCTTATCCCTGAAGATATCTACGAGAACGCGTTAAGATTATGAGGTTTTGGAAGAGGGCAATATTTTACTCCACTAACAATTTATGATAACAATCTAAAGTGGTTTTAAAATTTCATTCAAGCGCAATGTTTTGGGGTTAAAGACGGTTCAGTAAAATTATCTCCATGTAGAAAAAGGAAAAATCAACATTTTCCGGATGTTACTAAAATGGGGAATGGGGCCCTTGTCCTTCTTGGCCTTTGCTGATACTCACAATATTTTACTCGCGTCCTCAGAGTGTGACCAATGCCCCGTTTTTTGGTGTTCACCAACATTATTTTTGTTACAAATTCGTTGATATTCTTTTCAATACTTGCTTAGCTTCGGGTAGTGAAATAAAGAAACAAGTCAGGGTGACTTCTGCCGTTCTCATATCCTTTTATTTTGGCGTAGCACGTTTCAAAAAAATAAAACGTGGATATCGATAATCGTCGCTGAATTTTTTTTCCACATTATAAAAATTTAATGTAAAAAAAAATTCAATTTCCCATTTTCAATTTCCTATTCCCCAAGCCCCAAGCCCCATGCCCCATGCCCCATGCCCCATGCCCCATGCCCCATGCCCCATGCCCCATGCCGCATACCCCATGCCCCATGCTCCATGCCTCATGCCCCATGCCCCATGCCCCATGCCCCATGCCCCATGCCCCATGCCCCATGCCCCATGCCCCATGCCCCATGCCCCATGCCCCATGCCCCATGCCCCATGCCCCATGCCCCATGCCCCATGCCCCATGCCCCATGCCCCATGCCCCATGCCCCATGCCCCATGCCCCATGCCCCATGCCCCATGCCCCATGCCCCATGCTCCATGCCCCATGCCCCATTCCCCATTCCCAGTTTTAGTAAGATCAACATTTTCCTTCAGTTGGGTTAAGTTCTCGGTCTCAACACGAAATTCAATTTTGTTTCGTGCTCAGGGTTTATGAAAACAATAGCCATGTCAGCTTTATTGAAACTAGAACACTGACTCGTTAAATAGTCCCTCATTTAAAGAGTATGGAATATTTTTATGACTGCCTGAAATGTGCACGAAATAAACTTATCGTAATAATCAGGTTGTTTGTTTAGTGGTCGCAGTGTACGTAAATAGCCATGATTATGTTTTCTGACATTGCTGTTTAAAGAGAAACAGTACGTAATGAAACTGACAAATGTTTTTCACGCTCGATGAAGGCAACTCGCAATTTGATGTTTTCAAAACAAGGGACGTTTTGAATTTATCCGGAATAATTCCGTGCAAATTAAATGCAAATGAGCCTGCATTATGTGATATCATCGGAAGATTTTCAGAATCAACTGATCTTTTTAAAAGGTTCGGTTGTCAGGACTGCTCCAGGTGTTATAATTGCAACAGTGAACAGTCATTTGAATTAGTTTATTCACAACAAAAACGGAATCGAAGAAAGACCGTTTTCTTATCTCGTAACCATCAGTTTTTACTGATTGGTTTCCTGAACGGTCCGGCCCTTGCGACATAGCCCAATTCGACGCTCAGCTGCTGTAACGCTCACGAATTCAATTCAGGGTATTGCTTGTTCATAACATCGCACAAAAGCTTAAGAAGAGAGTTTTTTTCCTTCATGCTTGGCGGCCAATTTCAGTTTAACTCTCCCGTAAAACGAAAATTACCTGTAAAACGAAAATAAATTCTTAGAGCTTAAAAGGCGCCTACCATGCATAACAAACATGGAGATACCCATCACTCTGTAGTTTACTGTTAAGCTCTCTGAAAACAGTTTTGCAAATAAACTCGTTTAGATACATCTATAGATAAATAATGCTTAAGTAACGTAAACAAAGAAAAATAAAAGTGGTTTTACACAATTGTAGGAGTTTGCTAGATACAAATACACGAGTGAACATGTCAACTAGTTTCTATCTTAATATTTGTAAAATACATAAATTTAGCCAAGCGTAAAAATGGAGCTCCCAAAAAAATACTAATCCTCTACTCGACACAATAATCTTTAGAAAACAGTCATAAGAAAATACGCGCGCTGATTGGTTAAAAATCATGTTCCTATTTAACAATTAGATTATGAGCTCGAGATTTCTATGAGGTGATAGTTGATGAGGCCGAACGCGAATAATCTAATTGTTTTAGTACAATTCTAACTGAAATTTCCTTCAAACAACGATTTTTATTTTTCTGGTCTAAGTATTAAACTTCAAGCTTTAGAGAATTCGCGCGGACTGAATTAATTGTCAATTTGACATTTGCAGTTGTGTACGCGCGCTTATCAGTTTCTTTCAAAAATTTCGATCTTTTTTTTAATTCAAGAAACCGTAAATGCTCATCTTTCACTCTTCTCAGGAAGTTTGTTCATTCATTGTTTGTAAATGTTCTTTTAAAACTTCGGAGAAACGAGGAAACGTTACAATTTGTCGACCAAACTAAGCTACTGCACACTAATGGCTGATAGTGTGCAATGGCTCAGCCAATCAGATTACAGTATTTGCATTAGTACACAAGTAGAGTTATACTAAAACTCGATAGAAACACCGTACATGTTTTCTATTTCTTAATTAAAGAAATTCACCAATAAGCATTTTACTAAACCGAATGAATTCAACAAGAACAACAACAACAAAAAAAGAGCGGTTCCGAGCGGCAAGTGCGAAGTTATCAAGCTGCACTTAACGGCAGCAATAAGGCTACTATCTATGTTCCGCTGCGCAATAATAAACAGGTGAACGACATAAAGATCGTGTTCATGAAAATTAGTGATATTCTATAGGCATTCTCCTAAAGTATATTTTTGCTATCCAAAAGCGTGTTGTTGTCCATCTGTTGAGAACGCAAAAAAAAAAAAAAAAATTCTATGGCCATTTACATCGACGCCAGCTTCGAATTCTCATACGTTTGTCGTCTTATTGCATTTGCCTTCTAACAATGTAGCTGTGGATCCACGAGGCGTTGCCGAGTGGATCTACAGAACAGACTAGAAAGATAGAGAACCAAAACGATCAATCGTAAACTTCAGACAAGAGATTCATTTGGCGAAAATGATTCCATAACTCACACGACGTCATCAGCCTCAAACTACGTACAGACAATGCTAATACGGTGCTTATGTCAAATTTAATTCTTGAATTTAGTTCGTTTGTTTGAGGTTGTTTTTTACTCGAAATAGAGAGTTGTTTTCTTGTACAGTAATAAAAAGATCCAAAGTAATTTTTGAATCTTTGAAAAGAAGAACACAGCCTTAATCTCAAGTGACTCTGAATTATACCGAAGGGGAAAAAATATTTTCCTCTTTCTTTTCAAAACTGCTCCCAAATGAAATTTTTAAATAATAAAGTTTGGTGATTTTCTAAGGGCCTGTTTACAAGGAGGGAGGCTTACCCTAGCAAGCGGGTTAACCCTAGCTGGAGGGCAAAAGATAGCCCGGGTTTAAAAGCAAAATTTCACAGGTAGGGTAACCCTACAACCCGGGACAACATAATGCGTGGTTACATTCAAAGGGTCTGTTGGAAACAATTAGAAAGTTAACCCGGGTATGGTTGGCCATTCGTTTCAAAATTACGACAGGGTATACGCGGGTTTTTCTGCCGCGTATACTTGTTTACATACGTTACGTATGGGCTTTAAGCTCATATATACGACCATTTAGATCGCGTACATACGCATTTTTAAAGGGCCACATATTTGCGTAAATTCAAGCGCGGGGATATGCGACATAACTGCCCAAATATACGCGTCCCACAAGGACCCATGTATATGCCTGCTAAATGCGCGTTTATGCGGGTCTCTTAAATTACGTTGTATATGCCAGCACAAAATGTGCCTTTTTAAAAGAATGGCTGTTCGTGTATGATGGCAATGAAAATTACTTCAAGTAACAATCGTCAATATAGCGGCAGTGGTGAAATGCGTTGTCTTGGTCCATCTGCTATTTAGTGTTTGTTACTGCAGCTCTCCCAGTGACTGAACTTCTAGAAACAGTCATGTGCGTTGTAAAGGACTGTTCAAGATGTTACCCTCACGTTAATCGTAACATGGCAGAGAACTTGATCGTTCGTCTTGAAGTTGCTGTGGATTCTATTCACCGTTTAGGACAGAGGTGTCTAAGCGAATGCTGAGAGAATTCTGCCTCTTGAATTGCTGGTGAGACAAATTCAATACTTACTACATAGATGGGAAATGTTTGCAGTTCAGTTTTGAACTTGAGTAATCTCAAACTACACAAAGCATAAGCAGTGGAAAACATTTTTATAAAGGAAAATTTATATTTGGGTTAACTTTTAATCCTGGGTTAGCGTTAACCGGCTTTCGAACAACCCGGCCCTGATGATTCGAGAAATGAGACTGACGTGGGCTTTCCAATTCTGGTATCGGTATCATGCTGGGTCATTTGCGAAGTAGAAATATCTATGTTCAGCGTCAGCTTGTAAGGGAACGTTTTTTTCGAACTGACCCAGCAGGGTCTGATTCAGTTTGAGGTGGTTCAATACCATCACAAGGCGTCACGGGACCTAATTTTGTCTGGCACATTGATGGACTACACTGCCCTATCAGTTGGAGGTTTGCAATGCATGGTGGTTTTGACAGGGCTTTAGACTTTAAGTTGTGCAGCAAACAATTCTGATCTGCTGTGACTGGGCTCGCTCTGTTCTTAGCTGCTGTGCAAAGTTATAGATTGCCTTCTAGAGTGTGTTCAGATGAAGGGGATGAAAATTTAGAGGTAGGAAGAGCTACATGTTTGCTATGGCACAGGGGATTTAACAGGGGAAGCAAAATTGCTTGGTTGTCTGTACACAACCGGTGAATTGAGCGTCTCTGGACAGAAGTCTTTATTGAAGTCGGTCAGTTCTACTGCACTCTGTTCTACCAGATGGAAGAAAATGGCATCCTGGAATCGACCAGCATAATCGATCTGTTTTGTCTGTATTACATATTTCTTTCCAGAATTAACAACCAGCTAAACCTCCTAATAACCATGCTGTACGCACAACCAATATGGGTGAACGCAGCGACTAGCTGTCAGGGACACATTTGATGATAACACCCAACCAGATGAATTATGTGCTGAAGACCCAATAGGACTTACACTAAAATCACATTCTGTTTCCTAAAACTCCTCTTGGGGTATTCAAATATCATAGGCTGGATAACCCACTCTTCCATTAGAAGCTGATGCAGTTGGCAAAGCCCTAATGGGAGTACAATGAGGTGCATGAAACTGCTCTTAATGTAAACATTTCCCATCTAAGTAGTAAATATTGCATGTCTCACTAGCGATTCTAGAGGCCGTATCCTCTCAGCATTCGCCTTGGTACCTCTGTCCAATGAGTCAACTAAAGGAGTAGCCTACGTAGCTTGGCGGTTTAGCTATTTTTTAAGCAGTTTGAGCGCGAGCGCACAAAGCGACAAAGCCGCGAAAACAAGCAGGAACCCCCCAGGCTCCTCGTGGCTGCGCCGCATTCGGTGCTCGTTATCGCGGCTTCGCCGCTTTCTTAGCGCGTTCAAATTGCCTAAAACCGCCAAGCTACGCAGGGCACTAAACGATGTACAGAGTAATCCACAGCAACTTCACGACGATTAGCGTTAGGATAAAATCTTGAACAGTCCTTCAAAACACGCATAACTGTTTCTAGAAGTTCATTCACTGGAGAGCTGCAGGAACAAACATTAAATAGCAGATAGACCAAGACAAGGCATTTCACCACTGCCGCCATATTGACGATTCCTAGTTAAAGTAATTTTCATTGCTATCGTACACGAACAGCCATTCTCTTAAAAGGCATGTTTCGTGCTGGCATATAAAACGTGATTTACGACACCCGCATATACGCGCATTTTAGCACGCATATATATGGGTCCTTGTAGGACGCGTATATTTGGGCATTTATGTCGCATATCCCCGCGCTTGAATTTATGCAAATATGTGGCCCTTTAAAAATGCTTATATACGCGGTCTAAATGGTCGTATATATGAGCTTAAAGCCCATACGTAACGTATGTAAACAAGTATACGCGGAAGAAAAACCCGCGTATACCCTGTCGTAATTTTGAAACGAATGGCCAACCATACCCGGGTAGGCGGGTTGACCCTAACTGGAGTGTTTACAAGGGAAAAAGTTAACCCGCCTGCCAGGGTAACCCTAGCACACAGATAGGGTAACCTGCCTACCCGGGTAATCCTAGCTGCTTTGTAAGCACGCCGAAGAAAAAAAAGAGAAAATGTGTGAGTGCCAGAGGAACCCGCCCGCTAGGGTAACCCGCTTGCTAGGGTAACCCTCCCTCCTTCTGAACAGGCCCTAACACGCGCTATGAATTCCCAATTAAGTGAACAATCCTGGTTTTACGCTTAAATAAAGTCGTTGCTGTTTTTGGTAACAGTTTTGGTTGTTGTTGCCGGCAAGGAGAATGAGAGTAAAAATGGAGGAGAGATAGAGAGACAGAGCTCTTCTCCTGCCTGTGTTCAACCTTATATAGAACGGGGAAGCCATTTCTCAGCATGGGTTATCACAAAATGCAGCGATTTGTCAGTGTCTTGCAGATCAATCATTTGTCTCGGCATAGACAAATAATTCATTGCTAACCATCGATCAATCATGACACTTCACTCAACATCGTACAGTAAATACTACTTGGTTAATTCGTACGCAGTTGTTTTTTGTAACATTTAGTTTCTTGTCTTCGTCGTTTACAGGATGTTCTATTTATCATTTGCTCTTCGATTATGACTTGAACTCTTTTCCTTCCTGTCCTACGACCAATAAACCACGCCCTTGTCCTGCACTTGTCTAGGTGTATTTCCTTTTTAACGTCCGTAAATTCAATCCTGGCTCACTAAATGACAGCCTCCTGTCAAGTTTTAGCTTTCTTTTTCTTTCTTTTCCTTTTGACGTCTTCAACGGCAACTTTTACGTTTTCGTCGCAATTTGTTTCGGCTACGAAGGAAGGAAACAAGAATTAAAACGATGTTGCATTCTACTGTGGCGGGGGGGGGGGGGAAGGCAGGGAGTGAGGGAGGGAAGGAAAGAAGGTTAGTATATTGGGGGCCTTCGCAAGTGAAAAGTGGGAGGGATAAATATAGTTTTCACTGTCATCACTCAGCCAATCAACACACCACAATTGACAGAACAAACCAATCAGATCTCGTAGTAAAAACATGTGATCTATGGTAATGCAAGCGCGGGAAAAGTCATGAAAGCGCGTCGTTCGTCGTTCTGATTGGCTGAAACTTGTGGCATGAGAGTTTCATAAACCCAACATAAAGTCCCACAAAGGTAAAAGTAGAGTACACAAAATTTTATTTTCTGTAACTACGAATCAAGCAAATTGACACGAGAGAAATAATTGAATTTACCTCTAATCCCAGGCATTATCAGAGCTCCAGTTTTTGTTGGGTACTTTCCGCTGAAACCAACAGGAATTAGCGGAGTCTTTAACAACCCAGAAAGTTCCGCTGAAATACAAAACAACACAATTTTTTATATGAAGACATGATTAATCATCGCAGTTATACAGAAAACTTAAGCGGTTGTGAAATTTAAGACTGAAAAAAAATCAGGCCTGAACGGGATTCGAACCCATGACCTCTCCGATACCGGTGCAATGCTCTACCAACTGAGCTATCAAGCCAACTAGGAGCTGGTCACATTGTGAGTTCGTAATATACCCGTAGATGGTGAAGAACACAAGTGAATGTATGAAAGATCATATATCTGAACTGCGGAGAAAGATATAAAGACATGATTGATCATCGCAGTTATACAGACAACTTAACCAGTTGGCTTGATAACTCAGTTGGTAGAGCACAGCACCGGTATCGCAGAGGTAATGGGTTCGAATCCCGTTCAGGCCCGAATTTTTTTCGGCTTTAATTCGGCTTTAAGCCCGACTTTAATTCTGTTTAACTGCGATGATCAATCATATCTTCAGATCTTTCTGCGCAGTTCAGATATATGATCTTTGATATCACTTGTACAATTGTTTATGTTGGCATTGATTTATCATCTGTAGAATTAGTTATTAAAGCACAGGAAAGCCTTGGTTTAATCGATATGCGGGGAAGGCAAGATAGTCTAAGTGTACTAAATCAAACACGAAAGACCGTGTTTGACCCGGCGCATTTTCAAACACCGAGAAGGGAGTTGACAATACAACGCACAGCGGAGTATTTTTGACGAACTTCGAGGTGTTTAGAAATGTGGTCGAACACTGTCTTGAGTGTTTGATATAGAGAAAACGGAGAAATAAAGTCACGAAAATCTCTGATATCCAAACACCGTCACGGTCATGATTTCCTTTGTTTAAACTTGATGAATTATTTATGAGTTTGAGAATGATAATGGAAAAGACGCCATTTAACTGCTGATTTGCATGGCCTGCAAGTGACAAATCAGGTTTTGAATAAAATCTAAACATCCAATACCTTTCATTTGTTTGAGCTTTCCTTGTCTCGCTTGCTTTTCTCTCACGCCTCCCAGATCTTCCAACCTGTTGTGTAACTG
>NW_028301578.1:5670000-5777500 GCF_042242905.1 Orbicella faveolata | reverse complement strand
TTCCTATCTGAGAACAACTACGGTGAAACTCTAGAATATAAAAAAGACATCTATTTCACCTATCCAGGTTCTTTAATCTCTGTCTTTGCTGCATACTGGCGTGAAGAACCCACGGGTCAAAGTCCAGTAGTCGAAATAAGGAGCCCAGTCTCCTCAGGCAGTCAACCGTGTTGGAGAACACCAACGTGCGGCCTGGGTACCGCGATAGGAAATAGTAAAGATACAAGTCCTAAAAATGCAATTAAAAAGAGTGAAACCATTTTTTTTTTTTTTTTGCGTCCTTCTTTTTTCGTTTAAAATGACTGTCGTCCAAGTGATTGTATTAATCTTGCTTTCCCGCGCTTTACATCAAGTACATGAATTTGAGCTTAGCAATCATTAACTCAGCAATAATTTTTTAGCGTAATAGGATTAACAATAACTGAGAGAGTGGTTACATTTGAAACTTGTTAGAAGTCAACGTTGTGTGTGAGAAGTTGTTGGAACTTCTTCCGAACTTCTTAGCCAATCAACAGCGGCACGTGCACGTCAAGCAGTCACAAAAACGATGGTACATCGATGTACATGTAGTTTAGGAAACTGTTAAGGTTACTTCAAACCTTCGCGGGAGTCCTCCAGAAAAAAATTCGTACGCGCGCTGTTTTCAAGGAAACCGCCACAAACCATATATCAACAGAAAGGTTATAAAATGTAGAATTCGATAAAATTATGTTTTGTTTTGGATTTGGCTTTCCAAAGGCGGCAGAGGTCGTCAACTCCAAAATGACCGACTGACGTTCCAGCGAATTAATCGGGTATCAAATGCGATCGTTCATGCAAAATAACTGTGCAGTGTTAATCACATAGCCTCAATCTCCAAAAACGTGCCAGCATTTTCTTTTATTTCTATTGGTTATCTTTTTATAGATCTGTCAAGTTCGACTATCGCAAATTCGCGTGACCTGTTACGTTAAAGGCCGCCACGAGGAAAGTATTCAAAATGTAGGAATTCGCCGACACCCTTTTGTTCCATATCTATCAGTGAATGTTCTGACCAGCAGGGTCCGAAATTAACCTTTTCAGGCAGGCGCCAACTGGCGACTGAAATTTTTTTTTCAGTCGCCATATGGAAAAATGTGGTCGCCAAAAAGTGTCAATAAAATTTTTCCTTCGCAGCGAAACGCAAACCAAAATTTTTGGTCGCCAGATGGAAAATTCTGCTCGCCAATTTTTCTTTTAAGAATCGGAACGAAGAGAACGCGTTTGGGACCGCAATGATGGCGATTTTTCCGCTAACGATAAGATTAAATACAAACACGCTGATTATTTATACACCTACCACTGAAAACCCACGACGAACGAATCGAATGCCGGCCATATACGCAGTTTCGTGCGACTGCCAAATGTTTCAAGTCAATTTTATACCTTCTCTTGTCTCTACCTTTTGGAGAAGAAATGTACCCGACTGAAAACTGCCGTTTGGTTCTTTGCTCTATGTGCAAAATGATCTTTCCTTTCGCGTTCTGTCAAGACGATCGATGGATCGTCATGTTGAATATCGAAATCTTCCACTAATTTCTTCGCGGATGTTCCGTCTCCACTTTGTAATAAATTACGGAAAGAGTTAAGGACATCGTTGGACATCACATCGCCTGCATAAAATTAATGTTCATGGCGAAAGAACGCACGTGGCCTTCTGCGCCCGCAATACGTATGTTATGGGAAACCGCTGGAAAAACATGGCGGCGAAGCTTCGCACTGATCGTAGCTGTGAAACGTTGTGGTAGATTTACAATAACAGGAAAGTCGGTTTTACACTTCAAAAGCAGCGGAAAGGTAAAAAGTACGTGACCAATTCGCGGGTGGCTTTGAATTTTATTTTAATCGATTTGGCTGAAAATCAAAGTTTGTGTAATTATCGTGGCTTGAAATAGTTAATCGCCCGCTGGCGACCAGCTGTGAAATTCTGGTCGCCAGTGTAAAATTTTTAGCCGCATTGGCGACCAGGAAAGCGCAATTTCGGACCCTGACCAGAGTTCATGGAAAACCGTCAAATCTGCATACCCTATTAATTCATTGAAAGAGAAGGGATTCTCTCGAAAAACGAGTGCGAGTTTTCGCCTTCCAAAGATTGATAAACATATCACGCCTTCTCAGAGGAAAGTGTCAACTTGAGAGCCGCAAGCCAATGAAATAACAGAACCCCTAGCGTTCACAGTATGCAAACTTGTGCTTCGCGGACATTAATTTTCTTGACCAAAAAAAAATCGACCAATATAGCCCCGCGAAGGTTTGAAGTAACCTTAAATCTCCCAAACCTTTTCATCAAGTGAACATGAAATCTTTGTCTCTGTCAGGGTCTCCACTGTTCCTCTTTTATTGGTGACATCAATGACTTTGCAGCTAGTCTTGTGCAGTCTGACTTTGTCCATTAGCGACACTAAAAAGAAACAAACACGTAACCGTTGACTCCCTCTAGTCTTTCAACATCTCTGTGGCAAAGGGGGAAACCACGCATTGAGCACCGTTATATGCGCTCAAAAAATATTATCTACCATTATGATTACCGTTATGATTAAGCGCCGTCCTTTCTAAAAGTCGCTCCCCTCGTTTCCCATTTTTATAACAAGCGTCCCTTATTATTGCTCCGTCCCGTCCCGTTCCATCCCGTCCCGTTCCATTCTTCCAGTTAACACCCCCACAACCTATGTGACATTCAAGGCATTTTATAGAATAGACTGACTAGACAAACGAATTAATCCAGATGTTGAATTTCAAAAGGGAACGAAATGAGCGCCTGGTCCCTATTAAGCGGCCACTCTGCAATAAGCGTCCTCCCTTGAACTGCCAAACATCAATTAGCGACACGGGCGCTAAATCGAATCATTAAGGTAACTATATTAATATTACAATTTTCTAAATGTATTCAAGAGTACAAACTATTGGAAACTGTGGCCGATCTGTTCCTTACGATTAAATCGTTCATTAGCGTATTAGAGGGAATATCATTTCACAAGATCACTTTTGACTGTTTGAAACCGACGACTTCCTAGGACTTTTTGCCTCAGAAATTATCGCAGTTGACATTTTACAAATCGACGGTTGCAATTTTATGGGAATGCCAAGACAGTTATTTTTATTCTCTGTTTACTACTGCTGCGGTCTAATCGCTATAGGAGCTGAGGGTGTATTGTGATGAATTAGACTCTTGCCGACTGTATAAGAGCGCACGAAAATTCTCTTAGATAGCGTAAAACATACGTTTTCAAGGAAGCACTAAACTAAGCGTTCTTAGTTTACGCATTGGGTGATTTTCACGTGGACTGTACCTAGAGCTTCTCCTTTGGAAATCTTCTTCTCTTTTCCTTTTCTTTTGAATGATTTAGGAAGAGTCAAAGTCGCGGAGAAGATAAACTTTTGCAGAGTTCTTTTCTTCACAGTTCCTGACGCCTCTTCATCATCGCTGTTAAGAAAAAGATAAATCGACATTGAGTAAATATCATCAAATAACTCGTTTCATTTAATCGAATTGCATTAGAGCGGTTTTCAATTGAATTGAGTGACGGAAAACCAAAACCAACATTATCACTGTAACCAATCACAAAGGACACAGACAATCCAATGAACCAATCAAAACTCGAAGTAAATAAAT
The DNA here is from genome assembly GCF_042242905.1 of Orbicella faveolata. Classification (NCBI taxonomy): domain Eukaryota; kingdom Metazoa; phylum Cnidaria; class Anthozoa; order Scleractinia; family Merulinidae; genus Orbicella; species Orbicella faveolata. The sequence goes on along the minus strand of NW_028301578.1, from coordinate 5,773,869 downwards.
GTAGCTGATGCGAAGCGCGGGAAAACGTGTGTGCGCGCGAGTCACGATTGGTTTTGGTTTTACTTCTGATTGGATGAAAAAGTGACGGGAGTTTTTTAAGCCAATCATGTGTGTAGTAATGCAAACCAATTACTTCCGACACTCACATGAAAAGCGCTCAGTCATCAAACGTGTTCGATCATGTAAATATATCCTACTAAGTGACACCTAGCAGAAAGCTCTCCAGATACCTAGTAGTTCACCCGATAAATTACATGTGACAAGTAGATTGTATTTCTTACAAATTCATTGTCACCGAAAGTTGATGATCAGCATTATACATGTATTCAAGATAATACGACCATGAACCAGAAATCCATTTGTTTGACTACAATAAAATAATAAAACTTATAAAAGCTGGAGCACCATTTCGCACAAAGTGTAAATGTCAGTAATGGAAAGTCAAGGCTGCTTTTCTGCAACTTAAATTAAATTATTATTGTGACTGCGAGAGGTTGAAGTACGTGTACATGTACATTATTGCACAGGCTCTATTAAAACACATGTTTCACCTTGGCCTATGGATGAGATCCAAAATTGAGGACAGCTCTTGAAAATGTCCCTGTTCTACCATCCTGTCGGCCTCATCAATCACAAGGTACCTCAAGTCCTCCAACCGGCTCACATGCTCTTCACCCTAAAATCAAATGACATGTACATGTAAAGGTATGGTGGAAGAGTTGAAATCTTCTCCTGTGTACTACTGGTACTTAAGGCATGGCATTACAAATATCCATGTACCATGTGTTATGACTTTCATAGGGAAGGTAATATCATACTACAAGGGTTTCATTAAGGGTTGAGCACAAGGACAAGTTGACTGGTTGTGAGGCATCAATTTTGCCCACCTTGAAAATGACCATCAAGAGGAAAGTTCCTCTTATATTTATTGAGACTGTAGTTCCAAAAGTTTTGCCTGCCTGTGAAAACCAGTTACGCTACTGCTGTAATCGTTAATGAACCTCTAAAAATTATGTTATACATACATGTATACATTTACATACAGATTCAAAACATTTCAAAACTTAATGAGATCCTTTAGCCTGAAGGCATGACTCAGTTTCTTTTACAGCTCCATTTCGTCAGGCAATTTATAGTACTGTGGAACATGCACCTTTTTACAGCTGAGTCTTGACTAATACATGTAGACTTAATAACATCTGTATATCTTACTTGAAGTACATACTTACCTCTGAAATCAGGTCCCATAATCTTCCAGGAGTTGCCACAATTATTTCAGGACACTTTCGTAGTAGCCTCTGTTGTTTCTGAGGTGCCATTCCACCGACCACGGCTACAATCTTGGAAGCCAATAATACATGTAATTTTCAAATTATACATTTTTGATGTTACATATGTATGAATATTATTAGTAACAATTTATTTTTCTACTACATTTAATTTATCATGAGCTGGAAGTTGCTAAATTAGGAGTAATAAAGTTGGGACTGCCTTATATTTCCTTAAAGGCTCAGTCATGGCACTTTGAGTTATTTTGGCCACATACAAAATTACCTTTAAATGGTAGGAAACCTGAAAATAACAGTTTAATAAGATAGAAAAACACCAAAGAGATAATGATAAACCATAAAGGAACAAGGATGGCTAAGGATGGAGAGGATTAACGCGGATTACCAACAACAAATTTGAAAAATCGAGGCTAAACTTTTCAATATGCACAAACCGTGAGTGAGCTCCTTAAAACATTGTAGACCATAATGACGTTTCTTCTGTTCCTAATTCCCTTGCAGTAAGCTTTAGAGCCAAGTTCTTCTGGTTTCTACTGCATAAAGTGGATAGAAATATTGCAACTCCTTCCCTGGATGGATGCTAGTCCATCACAAGTTACTCCCAGTATTCTCTGAAGGTGTCTCTCAACAATGTGCTGGTACACATTAATTTACACCTGGTGGAGAGGGGCACTCTTTAGCATCTTGCCCAAGAATACAAGATAATGACTGGGTCTGCTAGCTAAGACTCGTGCCTGGACCACTTGCTCCAGTCAGTCTAGTGCATTTAAGGCCACTGCACTTCCCACAGCATAGCAGAGAACTTCTTAACTTTCTTGTGTAATTCCAAACAAGAAATGTTGTACGGCACTAAAAGAAGTTAGACTCAAAAACCTTTTGGAATTCTCTCTTTCAAATTGTCTAAAATTATGGTTCAGTTATACATGTGTATAGTGGCACTGGACAAGGTTTTTATGGACAGGAACCAAAAACACTGAATACATGACTATACACCTTAAAGTTTTAACATAATATTTAATACTTAGTTTTCAAACCTGTACCTCTAGAGAGGTGTGCTTTGCAGCCTGTTGAAGGTGATTCCTTATTTGCAGGGCCAACTCCCTTGTTGGTGTCATAATCAAACCCAGCAGTGGTTTTCTAATCTCATCACTAGAAGCTGTACTGTTACCAGCCACAGGGGTGGATGTCTTTGCAATGTCTTTTCTTCCATTGTTATTTGTCCCTTCTGTTTCTTGGCTCGCCTTACGTTGCAGGATGTGGTGGAGAATCGGAAGGCCAAAAGCTAAGGTTTTTCCTGATCCCTGGTAAATGAACAGAATGTGTAGTAGAGTTGGAAGTGTCAGAAGTGTTTTCTCAGTAGCTTTTACTTGGGGGGTGTTTAAAGCGTGCAGTGGCGAAGTGACCAAATGGCACCACAAGTAAGAGTTAAGGTGGGATACGGGTGTCTGTAATAGTAGCCCTTACTGTTATTAAGAGCTAACCACTGTCAAGTCAGTGAATTTCAGGCTACCTCGAGTGCTATTTAGGCTAATCGTAGTGTCATTTTGCCATTTCGTGTTTTAAGCGCACCCCCTTATTTGTGGTCACTCGCCATTTCCACATCCCCCACAACACACCTTGTTTGCCCCCCAAAATTCTGCATAACCTTTGTTTCCCATTTATCTCCTGGGTATTACAGTTGTCCCAAGAGAAACTGAAGACAATGCTTATGCAAAATTTTGGGGGCAAACAAGGTGTTTTATGGGGGATGTGGAAATGGTGAATAGGTTTATTATAGCCTGAAATGTCAGCTATGTCCCACCTCAGCCTTACCGTCCCCCTGCCCTGCCATCTCTCGCCCGGGAATTAGGCTTAGGGTGGGAGATGACTGGCATTTGAAGCTATTAGACTAACGGATTTTTCTGGATCAGCTGGTGCTACGTGTAAACTTACTGTTTCTGCAGCCCCAATGATGTCTTGGTGATGAAATATTGCTGGTGGCAGGGATAGTGTCTGTATAGGTGTGGGGCTGGTGAATCCTTGATCACTAAGAGCTCTTTGTACTTCTGTTGGGACTCCAAGGACTTCCCAGGCACTTGTATCTGCCATAGTTTCTAAATTTCACAAAATCACTGCCAGGTTTCAAAATAATTTAAGACACCTAATATGCACAAAGCCTGTACTGAAGAGTTACTGACAGTATTTTGACGATTAATATTGAAGATTATGACTACAAATGTACAATGTCATTAGGTACTCAACATATAGATGAAGATGATTTTGTATAAGAGAATGATTTTAGGACATGCAGACAATGTCAGAAGAAGGTTTTTGATGCAACTACATGTACACATGTAAGAGAATCCTTCACATTTTTCTTGTACTTTACTGTAATATTATTGTGATTTAAATCCACTGGACCAGCATCTACATATAGTTGTACAATAAATTATTGTAGACAAACGGTGACATCTTCTAAGTTCACTATTGTTGGTGTAAGGTCATTAAACCCCACACAGAAAATAACATACATGTATACATATTTTATTGGCTCGTCCCCACAGGGCTTTTCAGAGTCAATGTTTCATTACAAAATTTAAAAAAACGAAGAAAGCTAAACACATGACAATGATAATGTAAAATGGAGACAAAGATTCTCAAGGACATGTACACTGTACCTTGAGAATCACCCAAAATTCCATCATCAACTGAAGTTTCTTCTTGCTGTCCTGGTTTGTCTTTATTTTCAGCTTTCTTTGTCTTCTTCTTCTTTTTCTTTTTCAACTGAGAAGCCTTCTTTTTCTTTTCTTCTGATTTTGGCAAAGGTGTAGCATCAGATTTTTCCTGATCACCCCAAAGACAAAACGCACAAAATAATGCTCTAAAATAGACACAAATATATATTTGTTATTGACCAAGTGTGAGATCAGTTCAAGATGGTTGGATATTGGCCAAGTTTTTTTTTTTTTTTTTTTGGTGTGTTTATGGACAGAGACAGAGTGGAGGTCCAGAAATGCGCAAAAAATGAAAGAGAACAATATCCAGCCACCTTGACCGAACAACCTTGGTCAATAATGGCTCTACTATAGGCTTTTGGGGAAATTTTTCTTGCGGGACAGGCAGGCAGTCCCGAGCGGGCAAGAGAGCCCCATCTCACCCGCGCGGGTAGCTAATGACAGCGCAGGATTTGGTTCATCTTGTCCGCTAAGTATATAATAGAAAAACGTCCATGTGGTGCGCATTTAACCCATTGACGCCTGTGCCGCCCGTAACCGCCCATGCGAAAAACGCTTCCATTTCCCTGTGCCGCCCGTAACCGCCCGAAAAAAAGCACATGGGGACAATTGCCTTTCCTACCCTCCCTGAAGATTCTTTGGTTCCCCTTTTGTTCTATTGTTCTTGAGGACAAATAAACCAATCAGAATGGACTTTCTGAGCATATTTTCAGAGGACTTTAGGGGTCCTAGAAAGACGGTTTTTCTTCTTAAAATCGCGCGCTTGAAAAGTGCAGGTAACGTGGTCTTGTTTTCATTCCTAACACGGATAAATTACTGCTTTGGGCTTTAAAATAGAAAGGAAAAATACAAATCAATGTTCAGGTGGCCTCAGAATGGAGGATCAAGGAATACAGAGTCCTCAAAACTTTCTGGTGAAGAAGTTTTTCTTCCTACAACCGCCGAGAAAACATGAAGATCGGAGCGCTTTCAAGTAAGTTTCGACGACAAATCGCAGGTTTAAAGCGGCTTTTTGGATTTCAGAAACAAAGATGGTTATGTACATTATTACTTCGAAGTTGAATTCAACTTTTGGAACAATTGGTAAGGCCACGGGCATTAAAATGACTGCAAAAGTGGTCGGTAAAAACTCAAGCTTTCGCGTTAGGGTGAAGAATGATTTGAACATGCGGTCATGCAGCGAAGCACGTCTGCGAATTTTTTTCCTTTTAAATAGGTTTCTTCGTCTCAGCTTGAATGAAAATTTATTGTTATTGAACTTCCTTTCGCATCTCTTTCATTTGGTTCCCTGTATTTGGGAATTTTAGGTTTTAAAAGTGAACAGTAACTTGCACGCTGGATTTCTGCATATTTAATTTACGGCAACCTCTAGGCGCTTTGTTTATTTAGTTTATTCGCTTCGTTCAAATATTTTTTGGAGTCTTATTCAGCTACTACAGAACCGCTGAGAAAAGAACTAAATGGCCACTGATTTAACACAGTTGAAATACGACTGATCTCAATATAATTCGCTTGTTTTTGTCGTCTTTTTGATTTACGACTTTCATCTTTCTTTCACAGGGCCGTAATATTTTTCTCGCGCGGCGAAGAAATCACTTGATTTCTTGTTTTCAGATTGATTTTTACATGAGTTCTTCGCTTTTATTTTTCGTTGTTTTCTCAAATGTTAGCCGTTATAGTACAAGAAATTCAATTCTGTTGTATTTGGTTTCGTTTTTGTCCTCCAAAGTCAATAATTGACTCATTTTCGCAAAGTCAATTTTCTCAGCTTCTGTGGGACATTTTGTCGCGCGGTAAAGAAATAATATAATTTCTTGTTTTCTCATCAGTTTTACACATTAGGTTAAGTTCTGTTTGCTAATATTTTTTAATATTTTGACCCTTCATTTATTCAACTTTAAATAAACGATGTCTTGAAACCTGATCCTGTGTCTGTGGTTACTGCGCATATGGTTTATTTTTGTGCTTTCGCTCGCTCAGAAATATTCCAAAAAACGCCAGGGAATTAGGGGTGGGTCGCGGGCAATTTCATTCAGGCGTCAATGGGTTAATTACAATGTGTATAAATTTAATTCCGTCACTACTACATACAAATCTCTAAATATACCTTCACTGATGGCCGACTTTTCGCCTTTTTCTTACGGCTTGGACCTTCAACATCAATCCCTCTAAGTTCTTCCAAGTTATAGTCCTCCATCACTTCAAGAGAGACAAATCCCTCCATGTCACCCGCAAAGAATGAGGGATCGTCCAGCACAACAGGCTGCCATTTTCGTTTATTGCCTTTCGATTTCTTCTCCGCCATAGCCATATTCTTCAGGAAATATCAAATATAAATCTCGGAGCTTTTTCACAACAAAGAGCACGACGTTATTTCAACAGCATCAACAAGAAAACTGAAATCTTTGTGGCTTAGAGTCAACGTTGCATTTCGTCCGCCATGATGGATTGTTCATTCGGAGAGAGATTGGAACGACACTCGTGATTACATGGATGCATCCGCTGAACAATCGTGGCTTCACACAGCCTTGCTTCAAATAAATTTGTTGAAATAGATCCCTAAATTTCAAGTCTGTAGTGACCGTGTGGGCTGAAATATTTCGTTGCATGCCCTGCAATGGCTCAGCATCGTACATACAGAGACGAGTGCTCTTTTATTGAGCGCTTAGACGAGAATGCCTTTCTTATCAAGAAGGGCTTTGTTCCAAACATGAAGGTAAGTCAATTTTTAAGTTCTGTAAAGCTCGATCCAGGTGCCTTCAATTCCCAGCAAAACCATTAATTATAACAAGCACTGTATGAAGTGTAAGACATATACATGATTTACGCCTACAGTGTGCTTCAGGTGTTTTATATTCGTCCCAATTTTGTTTTGTGGAAGATTGAAGTGAAATTTTTAATTTATCAACTAGGAATGAGCTCGAGGCCCAAAAATTAAAATTCTTTGTTCGCTTCCCCCCTCCCCTCCCTTTACCTTTTTTCCCTCCCTCCCTTTCCATTATGGATTTTGTGGTCCAGCTGTGTTTGTCTTTGAATTTACTATAGAAACGTAACATTTTTTTTCACTGCTTTTATTGTTTTGCCACAGAGCAGCGGCAATTTTTAGAACACTTCCTTGTGCTACAAATATTTAAAGATAAAAAGTGAACATACAACTGTAATAAAATAATGATAACATAAAAGTTGTTTGAGTGGTAACAGTTTTATAGTCTTGAAATGACAATTCAGCCTACACACCATATTTGTGTTCAAGTGTGAAGTTTTAGAATTATGTTACTAAAAATAACTTAACTGTAGTTAATTAACAGTTATATTCTATGCTTTAGGCTTAACGTCATGGGGTAATGTGAAGCATGTAGGAAGTTTGGGGAACAGGAAAGAAAGTGTTAATAGTTGCTTGAGATGTAGCCAGGAGCAACTCTAGCTTCTTGAGTGCTCTCTAAACTTCCAAAGGGCATTATCACTTGATGATGCACAGTTAAAAGCATGAATCATTAATTAGTTTTATAACATGGAAAATGAAGTTAACTTTGCTAATGCCATGAGCTTGTATCACTCCCATGCCAGAACCACTGTAATGTAATGTGACACCATCATTTAACATTAAAACAACTGTAAAACAAGTTTGGTTAGGCCATCCCCTTTTTTTTCTCTGTTTAGCGTCATCCGACCAACCCAGATTTTGGCGTTTTCAAAAAAAAAAAAAAAAAGTTATACAGAAGGCAATGAAGGCAATGACACATTTATTGTCACTTTAATCTGAAACATAAGCAACTTTTTGCCTTACATATACAGATTTTTAGTTTTTCCCTGTTCTCGTTTGATTTTAACAACGACGTCGACTTTTTCCTTCCTCCATTGCCGTGATGTTGACTTTGTAACCACACCTTGTTGTTTCCAGGCTCCATGGATATTATGCTGAGGTACCAGGCCTCGTAGCTCCAGACTCTTTTTCCAATTTTAATTTTTTTTTTTTTTTCCCTTCCCAACCGACCGACCCAAAATCAGAAAACGCATTCGACAATAAAAGAAAAAAAAAAGGGGATGGCCTTACAAGTACTTTAGTTTATTGGCAGAACTAAGTAGGAGGTGGAGGGAGGTGCTACAGCGAATCTTCAAATTATTATTATATCCCCCAAAGTACCCCCAAAATCCTTACCTAAGGATGGGATTAACATGAAGGCTGTATTTTGGCTGGGTATTATGGTTTTAATGCAAACATCTTGTCCACATTTCAAGCAATCAAAAATCTCTCTGCTGATCCCACATATCTACATTTTGGACTGTTTGGTTATTTTTTGGGGGATTTTTGGGTATATTTGGGGATAAATAGTTTTTCTCAAAGTATAAGTAAAATTTCTGGAAATAGGAAATTTTGAAGATTTGACATTGTTTTAGAAATCATTAGAATTTGAAGTTAAAAATTGGTAGATTTACACCAAACAGTTTTCCACCAACCTGGGGTGCCCTTTCAAGGGCATTCATCTGTCTGGTGATGTTCCAAAACTTTTTTTCCTTTTACATGTAATCTCTCTTTAAACTTCCTAAAACTTCACTTAGATTCATATTAACCCCCTGCCCCTACATTTGTAAATAAAGCCATGCAAAAAATGCAAAAACAACAACAGCAAGAAATAGAAAAACAAACAAACAATACTTGTCAAATTTTCTTGCCCACAAAAATCCTAGAATTGAAAATTTCCAATGCGCAAAAGAATTATCAATAATGATCCTAATCACTTGAAATCTGAATCCCCTGGGTACTAGCCATCTTGTGATTCATGTTTAATAAATTCTGTGTGTAATTGTTTCAAAATGTTATGGTATTATATTTCTTACTAGACTAGAAAGTATAGTTTAATTGGCCCTGTCTTTATTGGAATTGCGAGTTTTCCCGGGAACCCATGAATTCTTGGGATTTGAAATTACACTTGACAATCCTTTATATTACCTTTAGTTAGCTATAATTAATAAAGTTATAAAAATAAATATTTACTGTCAGTGATTATTGCTATTGTTCACTCAATGTTAAGTCATTTTTTTCCCAAAGGCTGAGGGTATCTTTTATATCAACGATTCACTTGAAAAACTGATGTTCGATGAATTAAAACACTGGGCTGGAACCCAAGGTACTTAAAATGTTGTTCTCACTAATAATAATATTTATTTTTAATGATGATAATAAAGCAGCTCTAAAAGTAATCAATTTACATTCAAGAATACATTGATTACGGCATGATTTATTATGCATGACATAAATGTAATAATAACATTGGTGCACTCACCAAAGTTTTGTGGGAGGCGTGGTGGCCTCGTGGTTAGTACGCTCGTCTCCGGATCGTGCGGTCTGGGTTCGAGCCCTGGCCGGGGACATTGTGTTGTGTTCTTGGGCAAGACACTTTACTCTCACAGTGCCTCTCTCCACCCAGGTGTATAAATGGGTACCGGCGAACTTAATGCTGGGGGTAACCCTGCGATGGACTAGCATCCCATCCAGGGGGGAGTGGAAATACTCCTAGTCGCTTCATGCTACAGAAACCGGGATAAGCTCTGGCCTGATGGGCCACTTGGCTCGCATGCAGACTTTACCCTTTACTCAACAAAGTTTTACAGTCTTTAGAAAGATAGAAACACATTACATGTTTTCTATTTCTTAAGTATAGATTGCATTGTCTTGTTGTTCATTGCCCTGGGCCAGGCTCTCAAACGTAAAGTCAAGCCCACACCCTGGCCAGATTTAATAGCCTACTTGGGTAATAATTGTTTTAAATTTAGTAACTTTGTATATACCTCATTTCTTCTGAAGGTATTGGAGGATTTCTTCCTGGTGTGAAACAGATTGCAAATGTGGCAGCTTTACCTGGCATTGTTGGTGTAAGAATATATTTATTTTATATTATTTCTTAAACCAGGAACAGTTGATACTACAGCTACCCCTGTTGTTAAAAACCATGGAAGAACTGGATTTGTGTAATAATAGCTGTAGCATTCAAATGCCTCTCAATTCTTCTGTCCATTGTCCATCACAAACATTTCAAACAAGGTTTTAATCATTCAAAAGTACCCTAGGTGTATTGACCGGACACCTTTGAGAAATACTCTGACTAATAAAATGTAGATTCGCCGAAACCTACTAACTAAAAGTGGAGCTCTAAATAATTTTATAAAGCACTAATTAATAAATCATTTACTATGCTCTTGTTCTCTTGAGTCCCGTCTATCTTACTCCTTAAGTCTAATCATTTACTCAAAACGATAACCTTTTACAAACAAATTCACCAAGAAACATTTTGCCAAACACAATAAACGGTGAAAGTAAAACAATACATGTACATGCATGTAAATGACCACGTACAAGTGTCAAATAGAAAATCCTGTTCGCTTTTCATAAAGCATATTAAAATTCTCACCAAAAGGTGGCCTGAATGAAGGAAATGTTAAGGAAACTTCGGATAACGTTGATTATCATTATTCAAAATAGCCAAGAAATACATTTAGAAGCAGATTAAGGTTGAAATCTTCAAAGACATGCATACAGCTGTACCATGTATTGACAGTCTTTTAATTGTTCAACTTTTAGAGATCAGTTGGATTACCTGATGTCCATTCAGGTTATGGTTTTGCCATTGGTAAGTTATTATTAATAATAATTAGGGTTTGTGGTCAGTTATTTATTCAGACAGCCCATTTAGTGGTGGCACAACTGTACAATGAATAGTTCATTCCTTTGCACCAAGTCAGCTACACTCTTTTGCGACTTTTACATACGTAATTAGGCCTAGCTAAAATCAATCCAAGGGACAAGTAAAAGCAGAAAGATCAGAGATTGAGTGGGGGGGGGGGGGGGGGGTGTAGGGGGAGACTAACATTCTTCTGAAGTTTAATATATCATCTACTTTGGTAAGAAAATAAAATAATAAAAAAAGATAAGTAAATAAATATTTGACAAGGGCAAGATTCTCACTAACACCAGTTTCATAAATTCAGACATGTGCAAGATTGTACCTCTAGTCATGTGCGATGCACAAGTTACGTGTCAGCAGCTTTTTGACAAAATCTCTGTTGTTTGTTGTACAGGTAATATGGCAGCTTTTGACATGTCACTTCCTGAGGCAGTGGTGTCTCCAGGTACGACATAAATTAATTATAGTTTTAAGTCTTACATGGTAAAAGGAAAAACTGCATACAAGCCAAGTGGCCCATCAGGTCTGTGCTTATTTCTGGTTTCAGTAACATGAAGCAACTAGGAGCATTTCCACTCCTCCCTGGATGGGTCTCTCACAGAGTTACCCCCCTAGCATTAAATTTGCTGTTACCCATTTATACACCTGGGTGGAGAGAGGCACTTTGAGAGTGAAATGTCTTGCCCAAGACACAACACAATGTCCCTGGCCAGGGCTTGAACCTGGACCCGAACCTGAACTGGGTGAGCACACTAACTGTGAGGACATCACGCCTCCAAGTCTTACATGAGTAATTATTTTATTCTGTAGGGAATCAGGGATCTTACTAACCCATCAGTCTATAAATATAACTAGACCCTTTTCTCACTGGATAACATCTTATCTCTAACATCTTCAACATCTAACCTTTGACATCTTGCAGAAGAAAAATTGATCTAGTGGCACTTTGGGGAGGGTTCGAACTCGGAACTTTCAGGTTATAAAACCAGCACCCTAAACCACTGAATGATTCAGTGATGGACTACCTCCTCATGCAAATCAGTTTAAGTAGAAAAAACTATTTGTTTAACTCTTGTTAGGTGGTGTTGGTTTTGATATCAACTGTGGTGTTAGGCTGCTAAGGACAAACCTTGAAGAGAAAGATGTGCAGCCAGTTAAAGAGCAGCTAGCTCAGGTAAGTGTGCACCTGTCAACCTTCACTCCTTAGGTGCGAGTCTTGCATGTTCAGGTCAAAAACTTTGGCCTCTTCCATACTGACGCCTATGAAACCAAATCTCAAGCCCAGCTGCAAAATTTGAGCTGTTACAGTTACATGTAATATTAACTCAACTGACACACTTTTGAAAAATGTATTTGTTAGCTCTGACCAATGCAAGAAAAAGAAATATTAAGTCCATGTAAATGACAGCGAGCTTTGTCTAATTCTTTAATTTTCAAGGAATAGGTCTCTGTATGCTGAAATACACTGTACAACCATGTACATGGGACTGGGTTTAGGTTTGAAATACCTTTGGAAATCTTCAGAATGTCCCCAAGTATGAAAGTACTATTTGATTAATGACTATTGTCCAGATTTCTCAGGATAATTTCATGGGTGACAAATTACGACTCCTTAATTTTAGTGGGAAATTTCAGTGTTAATCTATAATACATGTATTATAGAATTGCCATCGCAACATTTGGCGCGAAATTTGTCGACACTAAAACAAGTCAAAAACCCATGATTGTAAGTGTTATTTGTCACACATGATATTAAAAATGTAATCAAATGGTATTGTGTGGAAAATTTGGTTCATGAATAATTCCTTCATTCAGGTCATAATATAATAAGCCCTCCATAAAAAGACGTATTAAAAAGTAAGTGCTTAATTTAAGACCTTGGTAAGGTACACTAATGGTGGAGTGGGGAGCATTTTGTGGAGAACAGTACATGTAGATGTTTTCAATTCTACTTTTAATAGACTGTCAGTAGAAATAGAAACTTCTTTATACTCTGCATACACTATACTTGAATTTTTTTTTCTCATTTGTGGGTCAGTTTGTTACTGTATGCCTATATGTACATGTAGCAGCCATAGTAATGGTGGTTGAAAGATATCTCTTTCTCTTAATAAGGGTACATACTACAATTTCTAGCTTTTTACTTTTTTGTTATAATTGCAGTCACTTTTTGATCACATTCCTGTTGGTGTTGGCTCCAAAGGTGTCATTCCTATGGGAGCAAAGTAAGATTGAAACTACTGCTGTTATATCCTGTAATATTTAGGGTGGCTAAAAACAGTTTCGTACTTTTTCCAAGACTTTGATGAGTTTCTTTTCCAAGATTTTGATGAGTGCTTCTAACCACTCTTTGTCAGTTGATGTCACAATCATGGTATCAAAAAACTGCCCAATCATTGGTGAACACATTTGTCTCGTTTTTGTGACATAACAGGCTACCATAGCTACATGTACAGTGTGACCTGCTAAAAATACCCTAAATCTTGTCGTTAAGTACTTACATGTATATTTCATCAACGGCACAGTGAAACCAATTTATTATTATCAAATTTTACAGTGATAACACTCGAACCGTGAACACGGGATAATTTTTTGAACATTCCTTTTAGTGACCATAGAGTGCGGGCTCTTCCTTCTAGCAAGAGTATTTAGTGTGTTTACATTTTAGAAAATGCTAACGTTGCACATTATATGAAGAGGCTTTATTCTATGGTCATAAAAAATGTACGAAAATATGTCAAGTGTTCATGGTTCGAGTGTCCTTACTGCAATAAGCAGGATAATATGCAACTTTTGGCAAAGTTTTAAGAACATTCTGTACATGGGGTTCAGACCAGAGAGAGTCTTTCCAGAAAACGTATATTTTTTTTCTCAACGCTAATAAAAACCTCGCACTAAGTTAGCCACTCACCGAAGTTTCAGCCTCTAAAGTGCAGGTTTTCCATATGAAATTTGTCTCCAAAGAAGTCCAAAATTCGACATCTTTGCTGCTATTTTGAACAGTACTCAGCAGCCAGGCGGCGTTTTCGTGACGTCATTCCGTCCACTTGAGTTTGTCCGAATGGCTTCCTACACGCCTTTTAACTATCACTGTGGGTTATGGCTGCTCTTGAGCCTTATTATTTTGGGTCAAACATGCTCCAGTTTCCGAAAATGATAGCAGTGAAGATAGTTAAGTGGGTAATCGCTTGGAAAAAATGCATTTTGGTGACCTTGTGAAGGATGCAAAGTCAGTTGCCAGTTTTTGTCGTTCCCGCCAATTTTGAGTCGGACGGAATGACGTCACATAAACACGACCTGGCTGCCAACTTCAGTTTCAAAATGGCGGCCACCTTCAGGTATGCCTTCACTATGCTATGGTGAAGACAAAAAAGTGAGCCTTTTGGAGTGACCTTCTTTAAATGAGCCAGTCCTTTTGTATGCAACCACTGTTACAAACACCCAAACTTGTCTCATGATGTTGATTTTTTTTTTTTTTTTAACTTACAAGTCAAACCTCTTGAGTGGACCAGATCGGAACAACTATACATACATGTTCATGTAGCTCTTTTTTTTTGTTCAGAGATTTGGAGGAAGCTCTTTCAATGGGAATGGATTGGTCCCTTAGAGAAGGTATTTTAATGTATTATATATTACATACACTGGAACCTTTTTAATATCTTGACAGCAAAGGAGCAGACATGAATAAGGGGGAAGGGGGGGGGGGGGGCGGGGAATGCATGAATGTTACGCCTTTCAATAACACAGAAACTCTGAAGTTCAAAACCTAATTAACGATCATATAGTTTTTGGCTGCCATCAAGTATACTTACTACGACAAGCAAAGAGCATTAAACTGTGAAAAAGGAAACAAACAAATGGATCGAAATCTGCCAATCACAACCCACATATGCGACCCACAGTGTTTTCAACCAGCTGAGGTTAACTTCTGTTTCCCGAGAGGTCCGTACCCCTTAGGTGACTGACGGCAGCGAAAAGCAAAACCGTTGACTGAGCATCAAGTCTTTACCTAGTCACCCAGACATTGCGGAATATTTTGTTTGAGGTTACGCATGGGCTGAAGACAAGGAGCACTGTGAAGAGTATGGCCGGATGTTACAAGCTGACCCTGATAAAGTTAGCCCTAGAGCTAAGAAAAGAGGCTTACCGCAGGTATGTGAACCTCCCTCATAGAAATGCAAAGTACTGTTTTCATCTGTTAGTACTTCTGCTATGAAAGAGATGGATTTCAGAGAGATTTTCGACATATTCTTTGCAATAGATGCTCATGAGGGAAAAAGTAACTTAGTTCCTACTGTACATGTAGGATGAGCTTGGGAAAATACCTACATACATAAAATGCAATTTATGACATATTTTTTTGATAATAGATTCCCTGGATTAGGCCTCATTCAGGGGCAACCAAAGGATCGTTTCGGTAATGTTCAGAAGGTTTTAAATCCTAGCCTCTCCGATTTTGATAAGAGAATTTTCACCTCGAACGTTCGTGATATGAGAAATCTAATACCTGTCGCTTTCGTATCGATAAAAATGTCGTTCTGGCTGCCGAATTTAGCGCAGCTTAAATTAACCAACAGAGCTCTAAAGGCAGTCCAGATAGCTTAAAACAGCTTTTTAAAAGATTCAAGAGAAAGCCGTCGTTGGGCGCCCCTATTGATTATGTAGAGCATTTTATTTTATTTTATTTGTATTTTTTTTTTTAAATTTGCAAAACACGTAATTACATACATTACTTATAATGTAGGTCTCCTACTCCAGAGACATTACAAAACTCAACTTACTATAGCTGAACAGTACTTACATCATTTACAATGCGGGTTACTAAGACACTGGCAATACAATAATCTACTTACAATTGAATACTGGCATTACTTGCAGAACATACAATGACTTACAATACTGGAACCCCGCCTTACGGCCACCTCGTTAATAGGGCCACCCCGTTATGACGGCCACTTTCTTCTGCCCGGAACAAAAGCGAAGTCAAATACATGCACTACTTCCAGAACATACAGTTACTTACAATACGTTATACGAAGTACTTATATTACTCACAGTACTGTACAGTACTCCAGGTGCAGTAGAATTATAATTGTATCGCATTTTAATTTAATTACTTTACATTCAATTGTTCTTTTTTTATATATATAACTGTTTAGCTTGGTACTCTTGGAGCTGGAAATCACTATGCAGAAATTCAAATTGTAGATGAAATATATAACACATATGCTGCAAAGAAGATGGGAGTTGATCATCGGGGTCAGGTAATCAAGGATTTGTTTTATTAACACTGAGAAAGAACTGGTTAAGATAACGAGGCGGTGCACTGTCAGTGATCAAGAAAGAGTTTCACCTTACGTTATCAATACACTGCTTAGAAAACAGGTGAGGAGAATCAAGGAAAATCATCCAGTGGGAATTCGTGTGGTGTTGATGTACGTCAGTAACTCACAGCTACTGTTGTAGTGTATCGCTGAAATTGTTACCAACAAGTATAAGTGAGTTTTACGTTGAGCTGAAAGATTTTCACAACAGCCCCCACGGTTTATGTCACTGTCAAGTCCCTTGTTTGAGTTGAACTTTTTAGTTTTTCGATAGGTCAATAGAAAATCCGAACTTGTTAGAAAAAATGTCGGTAATGTGAACATCGTCGACATAAAGACATTAAAGACATAAAGACATAAAGACATAAAGACTTGAAGGCATGAAGGCATGAAGGCATGAAGACAAAATGACAGAAAGACAGACAGACAGACAGACAATTTATTTCAACACGGTATCTCTTCAATAACGACATAACGTCTTTCTTATGTGGTTATGTCGCCAGTGTGAACAAGGTTTGGATTACCCTTCATCCCCTCTTGGAATAAGTAACAGTTTGTGTATTCAACAGGTTTGTGTGATGATCCACAGTGGCAGTAGAGGCCTTGGACATCAAGTAGCTACTGGTTAGTTAGTGAACAATAAAATGTGTATCAAAGTGGTCGTGATGTAACGTATGTTCGCAAAGCTAGTAAGATTTCAAGAGGGTTTTTATCCATACGGGAGACAAAAACCCTGAGTTAAGCCATTAGAGAGTTTAAAGGAACCACGTCGCGGTTTGCGCATCTTGAAAAGTTTGGCCTAAATTTCTAAAGGTCGTCGTTTGTAATCCGTGTTAATCTTGTCCATCCTTAGTCATCTTTGTTCCTTTATGGGTTATTCTTAGCTCTTTGGTGTATTTCCATCGTGGTAAACTCCTATTTTCAGGTTTCCTTCAGTTTAAAGCTAATTTTGTACGTGGCGAAAGTAACTCAAAAGTAACTCAAAATGCCGTGACTGAGCTTCTTTAAAGCATCGACTGCCACGAGAGTTTGCAGAGGACAACAGTCACTCGAACAAGCTTTTCCTTAAATTGGAAGCCAAAGTTATCGATAACCTTTGAAGATCTTGCTCAAAATTGAAATAATATCGATAACTTTTCAATTTTAAGCTAGAACTTGGTAACCTATAAAGGGTCCTCGACCAGTAATCTTTGGGTCTGTTCCAAGCCTATCGTTGTTTATTTGGTGCTGACAGCTTCTAAGTCCTTTTCGTTGTTTTGCAGATGCCCTGGTTGCAATGGAGAAAGCAATGAAAAGAGACAAAATTGACGTTAATGACAGACAGGTCTGTTTTAAAACATCCATGTTGTTTCAATTTGATACTTTTCCTCTACAGTAAATGTTTGATAACTTTCATGGACTGGAAATCCAATTGAATTTGTTTGTAGGGCATTCGGAATTTTCTCGCCATTGCATGACGCACAGCCGTCAGCTCAGCACCGATTGGATGATTTAATTTGAAATACCGTGTTGATTGGCCAAAATTTTGTTGCATGCTCGTAACTTTCGTTTTCGTTACTTATCGTTTTCTACGCGCTATTGTTTCATTTACTATGGTCGGCAATGAAATAAACGAACGATGTGATGAATAAAACAATAACCCCTTTATTTCGTCGAATTACAGCTCGCTTGTGCAAGAATCCACTCACAAGAAGGAGAAGATTATTTGAAAGGCATGGCTGCCGCGGCGAATTATGCCTGGGTGAACCGCTCAACTATGACGTTCCTGACAAGACAAGCTTTTGGAAAAGTGTTCAAGAGCACTCCAGATGATTTGGACATGCACGTGATTTATGACGTGTCACATAACATAGCCAAGATCGAGGAACATGTATCCCTCTTGCACTTGTTAAGGTTAATTAGGGTGTGTTCAAACGGGCAAATGACAAACTTTGATGAAACAAACAAACAAAATAACCTAAGGACAATGTGGAGAATACTCTGCCAACGCAGGTAAATTTATGCCTTGTGTTTATAGGACCTACGTCACAATTTGTTCATCTTGAAAACTTTAACCTAAATTTTTCAAGTTCGTTGTAATCCGTGTCAGTCTTCTCCATCCTTAACAATCGTTGTCCCTGGATGGTTCATTATTTTCCCTTAGGTGTATTTCCATCTTAGTAAACTGTTGTTTTCAAGTTTCTTTCTGAAATGAGAAAGCTGAGAAATTTCCCGAGCCTCTACTTGTAAATAATGGTATTTACAGAAATAAGGAACGCTACAATGATGATTATTTGTTAAGTTTATCTTCAGTGGACATTACACATCCCTGTTGGCTGTTTCACTAGAGCAGCTTTTGTGACAATTTCAGTCATATCCTTAACTCGCGCATAAGATGTTAGACGGGGAACAGAAGACCCTCCTTGTGCACAGAAAGGGATCAACCCGCGCATTTCCACCACATCATCCACTTATTCCGGTAGATTACCAGGTCAGCGACAGCAACAATAACGAATGATCTTACTCTCGAGTAGGGTTTAGGCATAAGAATTTTATACCGTACCTCTGAAGCTGTACGAGAAGTCGCTAAGTTTTGTTAGATCACTCAAATTCAGGAGGGCAGCAGGCGATTAACGGATCCAAAACAAACAACTGTATCAGGAATTTTGTGTTCAATTTTCTCCACCAATATTATTATTACTGGTTTATGAAAGATAAGTTAATAGTTAATTTTTCTTGTTTTCGTTCTAGACTTCGAAGTGGTTTTTTTTTTTTTTTTTTTTTTTTTTTTTTATGGTTTTAGTTGACTGGTCAGCCTGTACTTATCGGTGGAACCATGGGAACCTGTAGGTAAGTTGTGACGAAGTGAGCAAGCTGCTGCAATTGCTTCTGCTCCTGTTGTCACCTCCGCCGTCGCCTCTTGCTTCTCCTTTCCCTTCTGTTTTTGCTCCTTCTCCTCCTTCTCCAGCCATCGTGCTGTCTTGATCACCAAAAATCTCTTACTGAAAGAAGAGGAAAGATAAATGGCAAGCTAGGGAACTTGCTCGGCTTCTCTGTCGTGATTTTCAGTGTACTACCGGTTTTTCGTTTTCCAGTTATGTTCTGACAGGCACAGAAAAAGGAATGAAACAGACCTTTGGTACGACTTGCCACGGGGCGGTAAGTGATTTCCTTAATATTGAAACCCGCTGAAGTGGCAAGAAAAGTCTTTCTTTAGTAAAGAAGTTGTCACCTCTTCCTACATATACACCTCAACAAAGAGGGGGACTTTTATTCCTTGACTAACATAAAGGTTTTGAAAAGACTATTGTGCGAAGCGTTACGTTTAAAAGACACTTGTAAAAGTGCATCGATGGTATTTATTCAGAATTTTACCGCTTGCGCGGTTTATTTTCCAGGGAGTCGTAAGCGGCTGTTTTCCTGTAAAATAGTAACAGTATTCATTGTTAGCTATATGTAATTGACGGCTTGTTTGTAGAGCGTTATTTTCTGTGTTCTTGTAGGGAAGAGCATTGTCCAGAGCAAAGTCACGGTAAGCACTTGACAATGTGACAGATGTTTATGTATACATTATACCATTTGTAGTAGACTTGCAAAGGAGAAGAGCTTCTTATTTCCCCATTTAGTGTAATTTGTCGCTACAACTTCACATGGTTCAGGCAACCGCAAACAACTGAACCACAGTTGACAAAAATAAAGCTATGAAGCTGATCTCTTCATACAATACTTGAGATACAATCTTGCCCACCAGAGCTATTTAAGTGTTGGTATGTCTACTAGACTTAAGTAGATCTGCAAAGTTTCCATTCAGTTTTCTTTGGATTCTTATCATTGGCTATATTTTGTATTCAGGCGTAATCTTGACTATCAAGAGGTGCTTGATGCTCTTAAGTCAAAGGGAATTTCAATCAGAGTGGCTTCCCCCAAATTGGTCATGGAAGAGGTAAATACGTTTGTTTGTTTGTTTGTTTGTTTGTTTGTTTGGTTTTTTTTTTTTTTCATTAAGGGAAGTGCGGTTCTCTGTTAAGAAACGTTCCATGTGCAAAAATGTCTTCACACTCTCTGGCATTTTAGATCGACCTCTCCTGTTGTGTTTTCCTTTTAGTACTCTCTCCTTTTCAGGATACCATCCTGTTATCCACCATCTCCCCCACCCCCCCCCCCCCCCCCCATATACCGTATATATAGATCCCTCCTCAAAACGCTAGTTAAATTCATGATAAATCATCAAGTTTAAGCAAAGGGAATCATAACCGTGGCGGTGTTTGAATATCTGATCTTGATCAGCAGAGATTTTTGTATTTTACTTCTCAATTTTAGTTTTGGTTGAAAAGATATATCAGCCACTCGAGGCAGTTTTTCGCAACTTTTCCAAACACCTGTTGTGCAGAAGAAAATGTGGTAAAACATGGTTTCTCGTGGTTTATATATTACTTCAAACTCGCTGCAAAAATGAGGCCGTGGTTTATACGGTTAAACGGCGACCTGATTCCCTATGATTTTGTCTTTAAATCACCAGGGCCTTGCCTAGCAAACATGCTAATTTGTGGTAATTTTTCATACCTTTCTTTTAGGCTCCAGAATCATATAAAAACGTCACCGATGTAGTTAATACCTGTGAGTCCTAGTTCTTTTTTCTTTATATTTTTTTATTTTTTTTTATTTTTTCTGGTTCGATGAAACAACTATGATATTGTTTTCATTGTAAATTAATTTTTAATTTTATGTCCATGCTGTCTCAAAGACGTTTTGCACTTTGTGTATGCCGAAGGATGCAGTCACGCCTGTATAGAGTACTTGTCATGAACTTCTACCCTCAATTAGTTCAAACCAGTGTGACTTTTTGGACGGTGTAAACTAATCGATAACACTAACAGACACACGGCTTTATGAAACTCTCTCATTCCCTCGTGCGCAGCAACTTGAACCTTAAAAACTGTTGTCTTGTCCTTGCGTTATAGAGGTTCCTTTCCGGTTCGAAGGACCAAGTTGATGCGAGAAAGATGTCTTCTTGTAGTTTTACACAAAACAGATGTATTATCATTTTTAGTCACTTTTAAACCTTTGTTGTTGCTAGATAACAACTTTTGTTTTTGTTTTTGTTTAGGTCATGATGCAGGAATCAGTCAAAAAGCGATTAAACTAAGACCAATCGCTGTTATCAAAGGATAAAACCACGAAACTGGTAGTAAATTAGTAGAGACTGCTCAACTTATTCCATAAAACCAAGGGAGAACATCCGAACTGCCTTTGTGTCCTATGCAGCTGCAATCTCGTTCCCAGAGGCCGCGATTCTTTTGGTCAGCACCAAGAAAACTGACCTGGGAGAAATCGGAATGTGAGCCAGCATGAGTCACAGCGGCTACTTTCTCTACGCGTGTTGAGAAACCGTTATTGAACTTGAACGCAGGCGCATTTTCAAACCGGAATCAGGATTTCTGGTTTCGGTTTTTGATTTCGATCAGAGCGTCTCGCGTTTGGTCACCCTGACGGAAAACGCGCGGGATCTGGGGACGAGATCGATGCAGCTATTATTTTGGCGTCACACAGTTTTCAATGAAAAGTGTGGTTTGATATCGGCGAAGGACACTACATCTCCGCGCGCATTTAACAGAGTTCCCCTGTTATGTCAAACGTGACAGGGAAGGGCAAAATTTACTGGTGTGGCATTCCATGTACAAAAAACATAACAAAATCATTAAGCATGAAGATATTCCTGTAGATCACTAAGAATATTAACACTGTAAGCACCAAAAGGTAATCAACATTTATTTCTTTTCATAATGTCAATAGACGATCATCCTCAAAGGAATTTTTTTCTTTAAATACTTACACAACTCATATTGGAAATTTATCAGCAATATTATAATAAATGATTCTATTGTTATGATTGATGATTGTTTCATTCTGTTTCCGAGATGACGTCAGAAGTCAGATATTTGAGTACTTCATCCCCGTTATTTGTTCTCAGATACACGTACTTCTCGAGGAGTCTATACGACACGTGAGGTCTCGTGATTATACATTCTGATAAATATATTTTCGTCTCGATGGAAGAGCTTTGCATAATATTTCTTGATATCACTGGTAATTATTCTTTTGTTATTCGCGATGACTATTATTTCTTGAGTTGAGTTAGTCGAGTCGATAACTTTATTAATACACGGTAAAAATTTTTTTTGCATAATTTAAAAGTATAGTAATCTAAGTCTGCATAACTAAACTAACTAATAATTAATACAGTATTATAAGAATAAAAACCTATTATATTACTAAAGCTCCTTTTCAAGGATGCCGTGTCTCATTCAAAGCTGTAATAACGATGTTTACCTTCAAATTCACTTAAAGAAACCGTAGATCGGGGTTCATGAGAAAGGCTGTTCTACAACTTAGCACCCCTGTAAAAAACTCGTTGGAAAAACTTCTCTGCTCTTTTTTGGAAGATGTGCAAGACTAGTGCAAGATATGTGGCTGACATTAAATTTATATTAATATTACTGTTAGTGATCTTAACATTAATTAAAAGCAATGTGATGTAAATCAGTATTGATACTGATATAAGTTTAGATATTAACACCTCAATTTATCGCTGGCTTTGTACGTGTGACAGGAAAGTTCCAAATTCAATGTTTTGTAGCCAGCTTGTATGAAGTTTGAGGTTTATGTCCAAGACCATCATGCAGACACCTTTCAGCTGTTACAGAGCATTTTCCCATTGATAGTTCATAACTGCGATTTCCCCTGGAAAGGTTTATTTCTTTTTTTGCCATGGTGGAAGAAAGCGAGAAAAACGTTTCTAAAAGCACTAGCCGTGTTGACAACGACAGTGTTAGTTTGAAATGGTATGTGTTTCACACACTGCTGTTGAATTGGTACACCTCTGTGACTGGAACGAGCATAAACTCCCGAGCTGGATTTTTCACACTCGCGTTCGTTTTGCTGGAAACCGACATGCGACTTAATGAGTGTGTTATCATCCTTCGAAATACCACACGAAATCTCTTCTTGAAGTATATCAAGAGCCACGGGTTGATTGCGCTGTTGGCGTGACCGCACCAATAACACGTCAGCATGATGTAGTTAGGCAGCGAGAAGTGCAAGTTGAGATCGATGGCCAAAATCATGTGATACACGTGTGCTGGAAGCCAACAAAGTGCAAATACCACGACGATTGCGATTGACATGTGAATGATTTTGCGTTTGGTGGCGTTGGCTCGGTGTGTGGCGCGATTGTTTATGGTAACTCCCGGTGCTTTGTGCGTGCGTAGTTTTTGACAAACATGGCCGTAAAGAACGCTCATTGTAGTTAGAGGAATCACGTAACTGGCGATGACGAGATAAAGGTAAACTCCGCGTAGAGATGCTTGAACAGGGCCGAGCCGTGAAAACTTGAATTCTATGCGCGAGTCTTTGACTCCAACGATAATTAGCCAGGGAATCATTAGGCACATTGAAGAGATCCAAATGACCGGAACCAGAACTTTCTTGTTCCTGAACCGAGGGAAATTGTGCATGGGCAGGACCATAGCGCAGAAGAAATCAAATGACACTGCCGTTAAGGAGAAGATGGACGCCGTCAGAACGACGAAGAATAAGAAATAGACTAGCTTAACTAGGAACAAGCCAAACCCTCCATCAATCCATTTGCCGTTCATAAGAATGGACTGCATGGACTGTGGCAGCACAATTACGGTTACAAGCAGGTCGGCCACAGCCAAGTTCACGTACATAAAGCTTGTTAATCGTCTGGTTTCCAGCTTCCTGTACAGAATATATATCACCAAAACGTTTCCGACTAGGGCCAGTAAAATGATGATAGAGTGCAGGATAGCGAAAGACACCTTGACGCTAACGGAATATCCCCCTTGCTCTGATGGAGTTGCTGAAGATGCTAAAAAGGGATGTAACCAAACGTCAATGGTTCAGTGCTTATCAAGAGACCTACATGAAATTGTAATTACTGTCTAACGGAACAAGGGTTCACCCATACAGTAGGTTCACCAGTTAAATTAAAGCTACTATAGACAGAATAACAGTTATACAGTCCTACATAAAAATACTGCTCACCAACTTTGATGTGAATGGTCACACAATAGATATAAAGATTTAGCCATAGACTTAGAAGTTAGAACCAACTTGTGTAGCTTAATAAAAAGTACCACATGAAATTACTGCTCAGTAGCTTCCATTTGAAAGGTAACACAAAAGGGTATCTTTCGCAGAATCAAACGCTTGAAGCACCTGAATGGTACAGCATGATAAACAGTACCACATAACACTCCTTAATAGCTTTGATTTGAAAGGTCAAACATAGGTTTCATTCACAGATCTAAACGCTATAACCACTTTGTACTTTGTACAGCGTAATAAACAGTACCACAAGGCAGTAGTACTCAGTAGCTTCCATTGGGAAGGTTTCCCATACCGGTTACATCCGCAGACTCCAAACGCTTATAGCACCTGGTGCAGCATAATACACTAAACCACATGAAAGTTCTGCTCAGTAACTTTGATTTGAATGGTTACACACTAGTGTTTCATCCACAGAACCACCTTGCACAGCGTATTAAGGTGATTCCCTAGTAAAAGAACCCGTCATAGATTTCCGATGAAACTTGGTGTGCCGTTGTTACAGGACAAGCAGATGTTAAAAACGTAGTAAAAAGAGGGAGTCACCGTGCTTGTTTTCATGCCACAAAACGTACAAATACGGTTATTTAGGCGACTTTTGGTAATCTCCGTGCGTAACAAATAAGCTCGATTATTTTTCAATGCAGCGTGGTATATCACACAGAGTTTGACTTTCTCTGATTGCTTATTTATCTACGTCCCAGAAAAAATGTCTTCAAATACCCTGCATTTTTTTATCCACTGAAGGGAAACATAATTTGGACATGCGCTGTTAGGCCCGTTATGTCTTCCTCAGTTGTATTTATTTCACTTGCCAAAAAAGTAGCCATAGATTTCTGCTAATTTTTTTCTCAGTTATTGAGGATATTGTTCTCATTGAAATTATGAGATAAAAGGTGGGGGTCACCGTACTCGTTTAAGAGAAAAGGAGCATTTATTTAATTTCGCTATCGAGCTTAATTTCAGGGAAATCTCTTACGTTTTGTACGCGCAGGCGCTCATATGCGCGCGCTAATGACGCGAAAATCGTGCGCAGTAGGGATGCGCAATGCAATACTAAGGAATCACCTTAAACAGTACCACATGTAGTGCTCGATACCTTACATTTGAAAGGTCACACACTGGGGAATACTTCTCAACCAATCTTGATAGACCTATACATTTTGATTGTGCACGGCAGGCGAGAGGTTGTAGATTAATCTAAATTAATCTTGATCGAGAAAGAGATCAAAATGTCTCATTCGATCGTCCCTTGATTTGTACGCGATCCGAACTAGTTAATTCCGATATATCTGCTTTTTATGCCGTGCGTGCCTGAAATGTCGAGTCGCTTACCGTTTCCTGACGATTGAGTAGACATTGCCCAATATATGTTACACTGTTATTCAGCTTTTCTGCAGAGAAACACAAGAAAAAATGCGTTAGGGTTTATAAGACAAAGTGCGTTAATCTCAGAGACTTCTGAGACAGTTCACACTAAATAAATCGCTTGTTATGTGTCATTACAACTGCAATGGTCGAGTGGTGCCTTGTGTGCCCCCTGCTAACTTAGGCTAATCTTCAAAGCTGTTCTTTGGCCAAGGGAACGAAAAAAACCAGGCCGGGTTATGAGTCACTGTCGGAAAAATGTAATGAGAGGGCGATTTTCTCTGTTCAGGCTGGAAACTAAGATTTCTGCCCGGTTTCTAAACACTGAAACCCACTTGAAATAAATAGACGATTAGTATACATGGAGACAGTTTTACCTGGGCTGAATTTCAACCCGGGCTAACGAGAAGATGAAATGAGTTTTGATTATTTAACGCCCTGTTGTGTAGAACTGTAGACAACAAGGTCTCTTGGATAAGAATGGCCTTAGGCAACCCTGAATCGGAAGCGTTGGTCCAAACATTCACGAAAGAAAAAGAGTTCGCTTTGCATTTTACCTCGACGTGACGGTTTAAGCGAACTCTTTTCATCTTCAGTCCACGAATAAATGAACTGTGTAATCCTAAAACATTTCAGGTGATAGCAGAATATAATATTTTCAACACGGCTTATCGGAAGTATTTGTAAGGTTACGGAGTCAGGCTTGATGAAGATCGCTGTGATTTAATCCGAACCATTGAAGAACATCAGTTTACTCGCGTCTGGCTCCGTTGAGCCCAATTTTGCGGTGAAAGCAAATATTCTGGAAAATACTCAAATCAACCACAACCAGACGTAACTAATCAATGATCCATTGGGTAAATGAGTAATCAACGAGTCGTCTGTAATTAGTTCAGTATTGATGATAGGAAATAGTCAGTGACTAAATATTTTTGTCAGTGCTATTTGTGGTCCACTGATTACCCATCAGTCAGGGCTGGAGAAAAGCACGTTTGCTAAACGATAAGAGGCTAAAGAGTTCTTAGTTAATCTACTTACCACTGTGAATTCTACGATAGCTGTTCTTTTAGAGTATTCTCTACATACACTTAGTTACCTGGGAAATGCTGGCTTCGATGGAAGTCTTCGTTTCACAAGTACAGCGTTTTGAAATTCGAGGCAGCTTGGGTTAAAGGAGCTGTGTCACGATATCGCATCTTGAAAAGTTTGTAATCCACGTCAATCATTTGCATCCTTAACCATCCTTGTTTCTTTATGGTTTATTAGTATCTCTTTGGTGTTTTTCTATCTTAGTAAAGTATTATTTTCAGGTTACCTTCAGTATAAGGTAAGGTAAGGTAAAGTCTGCATGCGAGCCAAGTGGCCCATCAGGCCGGAGCTTATCCCGGTTTCTGTAGCATGAAGCGACTAGGAGTATTTCTACTCCCCCCTGGACGGGATGCTAGTCCATCGCAGGGTTACCCCCAGCATTAAGTTCGCCAGTACCCATTTATACACCTGGGTGGAGAGAGGCACTGTGAGAGTAAAGTGTCTTGCCCAAGAACACAGCATAATGTCCCCGGCCAGGGCTCGAACCCGGACGGCTCGATCCGGAGACCAGCGCACTAACCATGAGGCCACCGCGCCTCCCACCTTCAGTATAAAGGTATATAAAATTAATTTTGTCCACGGCCAAATTAACTCAAAATGCCGTGACTGAGCCCCCGGACTGAGCCCCCGGGCTGAACTCCTTTATCGCGATGTGAAGTGTTATAGAGACCGCTATTTAACCATTTTCAGACGTGCTAATCGAAGTTAATAGTAGTAATTGAAGCATTACAAAGTGAAAACTGCTGTCATTGTTAGAAAATAATAAATTGTGTTTTACATTTTGCCCACCTTACTGGGCGCCTGACTGGTGAACCAAAGTGGAACACCAATCATATAAGTTTTGTGTATTGTGTTGTACTGTAATTTTCCAAATATTGTGTTCCCAGTGACTTGGTTGTAATCAACACTGCAAAGTTGGGTTTTCCGAATTTCGAAATTCATTTCTTCTTTTTAATTCTTTTTTTTTTTTTTTTTTTTTTTTTCAATTCTCTTCTTTATGGGAGCAAATCGATCGGGTTATTTTATACGATTATATGTATGATTCGGCCCGTAATACTGTATGCAACGATAAGTACTGATTTGATAAACTGAAGATTCATCCGATGAAACATTGATTTAACACTGGCCTTGTGAACCTGGGAGTCTAATCTAATCTTACCATCTGGAAATTCTATCCACAGAATATGTTCACGTGACAGGCAGGGTTGACTTTGGCCGTCATGTCACGTCCTTGAAAGAAGCTTCAGCTATTCGAGACAGTGGAGGATTCGGCTTGCGTGTTTACATCGTTGTTGCACACTTTTCAGACCGCGTAACGTTCCATGTGGAGGGTTAAGCGCAATTTGTTACACGCAACTGATTGCAATATGGGAGTAAGTACAAACGGAGCAATTGTAACCTCCCAAATGAATCATCATCTCATGGCATGAATTGGGTGGCAACAAGAATGCAAACACCTTAGCCGAATTCGTCTATTGGGGCTAATAGCTGCACGCCGGAAATCAAGACGAACGAGGCAATGCCTTCTCGAGCTTACATTTTTTGTCATTCTTATCTACAGCAACAAAGATTCCAATACCCGGTGACGTGAAAATAAACTGAAATTGTAAGACACTTGGCGTGTTCTGTGAAGAATTCTCGAATCAGTCTGATTAGTGTTCCTATTCTTGTTTTCCATTCTAGCATACTCGGGCTCATATAGTCTAATCATTGTTAAACGAAATCGTTTCTTGAGTATTAGAGATTGTTTGGCAACTTGAATCATTGCCTATATTTTTATCTTAAGTATCTCAGCCTCTGCAATCTTTGCAAATTTTGCCAGTCCCTTTCACTTCGAGTTGAAGGTAAGTTCCCAACGTAGACGACTCGCTGAAGGAAGCGATAAAATTTCACGGTTATTAGCAGCTCAGCGAAGAGACATGATTCACCCCTTTCGTATCGCAATACATTGAAAACCGCCCAAGTCATGTTATGAAGGTGAATTGGACCAAATAGTGCGGGAGCGGATAGCGAAAGGCTTGAACTTAACAAAGGTTGTTACGTTCCGAACTTTACGATTTTATGAAAGTAGGACATCTTGCTATTTTCGCCATCGTGACTCGTCATCAAGTTACTGGCGGTGTAAAACTCTGTCATGGCATAGAATTTTGAACGAAAAGGAATAAGCTTTGTAAACCAGATGCTTAGGAGTGTCCTAAGATAAAATAGCACCAGAAATTTTACTGCTTGAGATGGCTCGTATATACCCTAATACTACGTCTATTATATTTTTCTAGCTCACCTGTTTTCAATGCAGATGAATGTGTAGACATGCGGTAGAATATGCGGTTATAGCACGACGGGTTTCCTCTGTAAGGTCGTTGAATACTTATCTCAGTAACCTGCAGCTGTCAATGTTATTAGCAAAATGGCTTAGTGCGTTGAATCATAAACTTCACAGCAATAAATTATTAGCAAAATTAATGTCAATCATACTAACAAAAAACGTGCTTTCTTTTGTCCATACTGCATACACCTGTTAAATAACAACGTCCACGTTATTGTTATCCTTTTAACTTTTGGACGATTTGAGCTGAAAATTCTTAAAAAAAGTGGTTATTTTTTTGGAAAACAAGCTGGATTTTTCCGGTCAAAAGTACGTGTACAGGAAAAACTGATCTTCATGTACGCCAATCATTATTTAATCTTCAATTAAGGTTGCAGTATACCTTCAGATCGGCAATTCTCTTCAAATGTGGATTTTTGGTTCAAAGTAATGGTCGAAGAGTAATCTCCAATGTTTTCGCTTGAAGCAGACACTTTAAAGAGTTACAACTCAAAGGGGATTTGTTTGATTGCCCTCAAATTTGGACAGTAGCTAGAATAACATATAAAAAACAAACACGTGTCTGCGAATTGTTTATTTCGAAATATTTTTTCTCCGAGAGCATTTTTTGTACGATCGCTTCACATTTTTAAAATCCTGTTTCGAAAATGTTCTGTAACTTTTTACTGCAATTGAATGTGGCAAAACGCAGACACGCTTTTTTAGCGCTTTTTGTCCTGAAACCGAGAAAAAAAATAAATTGACGAAAAACAAAATTCGCCTTGACTTGTAGCTTCCAAAAGATGATTAGGACGCTCGCATTTAGTGGCCGTGAAAAAATCGGCAGTTTATTTTATTTCAAAATTTTTGGTATGGCTTGATAGCCAGCTCTAAAGGTTTAATTAACAATTATTCCATGAAACCGCGTTGGATATGAAGTGATAAATAACCAACGAGCGCGTAGCGCGAGTTGGTTATGATCACTTCATATCTAACAAGGTCGAATGGAATAATTGTTTTAGTATATTCTTAATCGGGTTTTTGCCGCCGAATTTTATTTGAACAATTTTACAGAGCGGAAAATTTTTAAACTTGGCGCACTGTTTTCCATACAAGGTAAAACTCCGACTAATGGCTCATAGTCGGAGTTTTTGAGCCAATCAGAGAGCTAGAAATGCAATAGTCGGAGCTGAGAATATACTAATTTGATATAGGGGTTTAGGTATCTACAGCTTAAACCGGACGCGCTACATCGCTTGGACGCGAGACACCCCTGAAGGTATACGGTAACCCTAAATTTACATGCCAACTGATATGGAAAAGGTTCATTGTCACTTTTGACGCTAAGTAAATTTTGTTAGGCATACTCGCTGTTTTCAAATTAAAACTTGATCAATGTTTGATCGAAAAATGGAAGGAACATTAGCAATAGTCGTCCTTAGCAAATGAAATTAATGACGCGACGAGGCAGTTTTTGTTTTCAAATTTTGCCAAGCACCCAAACTTCCAGTTGAAGTCTAGAAACTTTCGGGAGTGGCTGCGGGTAAGAAGCAGACTATGCGTTTTAATCAACATAGTGGATTGTGGATATGGAATTAAAGTTTGGGATATGCATGCGGTTAGCAATGGGCCATTTTCGAATTACCTTAAGCCTCTTTCTCAAAGCGAGTCTTGGTGCCCATCCTTTCATACGAAAATGAGATTTCATTCACATGCAAATAAAACTCATTTTCATTTGAATGTTAATTATACAAGGTTTCGCTTTTATAGAGAGGCTTAGTTTAATTCGGAAAGGGCTATCGGCCGGTCATCCAGAGTGTGAAAGTCTGGATTGAACTTTGGACTGGACTTTGGACTAAACTTTGGATTGAACTTTGGACTAGACTTTGGATTAGAATTAAAGGATTTCTGGACTTTACATTGCCCTCTTTCGAGTGTACTGTATGGGATATTTGGGAATGAAAATAAGGGCATGAAATTTTGTATTAAGGATTAAGGATTTGGATTACGGTCGTGAACGACGGGAATAAGGACAGTGGAATCAGTTATTTTGGATTTGGGATTTGGGGCTACGGATTGCATTAAAAAAATAAACTTAAATTTAAACACATTGATCATCGTATTAATTTTATAAAATTATAGTTTTGATGCGACCATGTTTTTAAAAACTGAAATAATCGTGATCGTCCCGCCATCACTTGATTTAAAATCTTATCAAGTCTCATTTCTGTAACAAAAGCCGAATCTTCCCCATCCCCTATTCTGAAGTGCTGTGAAGGGTTTTTTGGGGGCCTTGTTTAAAATATGCTACTTGGATATTTCTAAACTCGGTTTTGTAATGGCCAGCAAAAAGAGTAAAGACATGCATTTAATGTTCCACTCAGGATAATGTGCTCCTGGATTCACTACAATACGTGAATGATAGATAGCATTATTGGAGGCAATGTAAAATAACGCCAAGTTCCGTTGCATTCATTTCAATTCATCAGTTCTTTAGAGCGGTTTTCAATTGAGTGTCGAAAGTAATTAGACAATTACTTTGGTTTTGGTTTTGGTTTTACTATGGTTTGAGATTGGCTGAGTAGTGTAATTGGTAAGTAATTGGTTTGGTTTTGGTTTTACAACACTCAATTGAAAACCGCTCTATCGGGGAAGAGTTTGTTCGTCTTTTGTTACATGTATAAGTCGAAATCATTTTCCAAAAGTTTTTACTAAATTTATGATGCTTAAAGTTCATGTACGGCTCGTAGAGTTTACCATTTTTCATAAATAATATAATAATTGTTAAAGTGTGTCCGAAAATGTTTCTTTAAAATATAAATTGCAAGCTCAGTGGGTCTCCGAGGATGACTTTGATACTGTTTCGAGGTTTTTTTAGGCTACTCCTTCCAAATGAAATTTTGAAATAGCATTCATCCACAGAAATTTTAATTTGCAAAGTATTTACTATTATCAAAGATCTGGATCGTTTATTGTGGGACTCCGAAAACACCCCTGAAAAAAGTTCTTTGTCGTGTTGTTGAGAAACCGAACCTTACAGACTTGTCTAATTAGAAAACTTTTCAGGTTGTCAAACCTCTATAATTAGAAATTAAAATGAGTACAAAGTTTCTAAATATATTTGAAGTAAATCAGCCTTGTTAGAAAAGCAAAAGAAAACTACAAAAAAACTGTTGCTACGGTAACCTCTGTTGCTTAGAAACCAACAAAATATAAAACTTTCCTCGGATGCGAACAGCTGACATAAATAATAAGCATTATGTACGATGAGGTTTGGCAAACATCAAAGATTCCCACTGAGGTTTGATTCCAAATCCAACATCCGCAGGCTACATCAAGCTTCCTTAAATGAAGTCAGTTTAACCAAAGCAAAAACACAAGCAGATGTTTTACATCTTGTCTCACCTTTCAAAAGTGATGCATTTTGCTCGTGTGGAGTTGTTTTTGCTTGTCTTTACTTTAATTATGTTGTTTTAATGCCCTCTCGTCTTACATTTAATTCATTTGAGAAGGACGAAAATTATGAAAATATCGATCTGTCAACGATCGATGAATTTTCAAAGGAGCTGTAACTGTTGCCAAGGTTATCGCACAGTTACTCGCGTTTTAGTGGGTGGAAATTGCTAGCACTGTTCAGGCGATTTAGGCCAAGTTCAGACGCCGTACTTAACATGAGCCGAATGAAATGCTAATGAGGGAGAACAAAGGATTTTTCTCATTTGCATTCGATTCGGCTCATGTGAAGTACGGCGTCTGAATTTGGCCTTAGATAACACTTAAGTCGGATTAGTAATACCTTTACAGCCATAAAGTTAACAAGCAGTGATAAATACGTACAAATACGGCAAATAAGTCTTTTAAACGAAGAGGCAGATGGTGAACAGAACTCAGGTGTTAAGGTTTATCTAAATGTCGTGATCGAAGCAGGTCTAAAGTATTAAGTAATTTTGCTACGGTATATTTTCACTATTTTTAAAATAGTAATGTGAAACCATCATTCTCACCTGGTTTTTTTGTATTTGTTCGGCTGAAAATACAATCTGAAGTCAGCGATGAGTATCTTTCAGCGAACAGTTTGAAGAATTTTTGGTAGCTACAGCTGCAATTGCCAGCATGAGCTCTTCTACTGGTACAGCAGGCTACGATTGTTTCTTTTAGCGTCCGATCGCGCACTAAACTTTACAGTATTTAAAAAGCTTTAAAAGAATCGTCGTTCATAACAACCCACAGGGTTGTTACGCTGTCAAAGTCACACAAAACGAGAGCTTGTTCTCAACAATTCATTTCTCTGGAAGTAGTTAAATGCACTTCAGACCGAGAACACGTCACGGTAGTGAGTGACCCGGCGGAAAATATGTGAATAAACTTGATAAAACGATCAATCCGATTGGCTGTGGCATGAAAAGGTCGCTGTTGTCTCGCAAACTGATCACTTTGACACTGAATAGTAGTGCAAGTTGCGGGCCACTGAGTCAACAAGCGAATGAAGTAAAGGTTGTAGATGATTCAGAGATTTTGCCCTTAAGTCAATAGATTATTCCTTAAGTCAATTGTTGGTTTTGACTGTCATGCCATCGAATAAATAAGATAAATAATCTAGTATATAATAGATTGTTCATATACAAACAACCTCGCCACGACTTAGGTCTATGCGGTGTTTCATTTTACAATAGCGCGTCATTTGGAGAAATGTTTGACCCAAATCAATAGAGCTTTGTATGGAGACGCCATTTTGGTGTTTCCAATATGGCGGCTGTAACGTAACATAAACATCTGTCATTGAGTTTTGTAATTAAAATAGAAATTTACCACTCTACAGCTCCAGTACATCGAAATAATAAATAATCATAATGCAAGAGGCGCTACAGGTAGCAAAAACTAGCGATAACTCATCTTTCAGTTTTGAGCTAAGCGACATCTTTCACGGGCCACAATCTTAATGTCACGCAACGCAAAAACTCGGAAATTCAAACATGCCGTCTTACAAAACGAAGAATCCTGTCGAGCTGCAGCTTTGTAAAACATCAAGTTCCTACGGAGTCTTACATCTGATTACACTAAAACCTGCAAAGGATAGGTAATGTTTAAGTTTTGAATATGACGAAGTAACGTGAGAACCCAGCAGGGCACCCATGTAGAGATAGCTTATCGTTGTTTATAAAGGAGTATTGACTCTTGACTGCGTGTGGGTACAGCACAAAACAAAACAACGTCCAAAAAACAACGTCAACGTCCGCCATCTTGATTTTTTGGGTGAATTCAAAATTAGGGGGCGGAGCTCATGCCCTTTTATAGCGCGCCTTCGTGTTTAAGAATCTGCCTCGCCACATGTTTTAAGTTCTTGAAGGTCAAATTTTATGCAATTTTTGGTACTCAATAACGCATGGATCATTCGTGATGCCACCGCGCAAATCACAGCGAGATAAACCTCGAAAGCACATCTTGTCAAACAGTAATCTAAACGAAATAGTGCTGAAAAATGTCTATTTTGCCCCAATCCTTCTTAAGAGCAAGTGCCTTTTAAAATGCACATTAGACTACCACGCAAGCAGTCATGTAGCCTGAAATGCCAGTCATGTGTTTGTCATTTTTGTTGAAATTAGTGCATTCCTATTGTAGCATTGTGTTAAAAGTGTGGCCTTTTATAGCTTCTTACAATAGAAGAGGAGAGTTTCAACTGAATTTGATAAAGAAAAGAATAGAAAAATTATTATTTTTAAATAAATGCATTAGAGATATCAGGAGATCATTCCATATATGAATTAAATATCTACTAAAAGCCGATAAGTCGATCATTATTGCTTCTGTACCAAGAGTATAGATCACGATGTGAATTTGATAACTGTCGAAAGTTTGTATAAACAATGTCTGGTTCGTCATAACCAAGCAAAATACATATATTTATGCATAATTGCCAATTCAGTCGAAGCCTATTGGTCTTTCAAAAGTAAAGGAAAATAACTTTCTGGCTGATAAAGTCAACAGGTTTAAACTGGTATTTTTTTTTTAATCAAAGCCGGGTTGTCAGGACCTGATTTGACAATACTTCAGAAATACTATACCAAAGATTTAATTAAATATGCTTGAATATGAATGGCTGTGAGCAGGGAGGTTCGTTGATCGATAGCAGGATCTTTGATCTGAAAGAATTTTATTCATTTTTTAATGTTTTGTTTATTTAAAATATTATATTTGTTATTATTAGTTTTTGTGGACGTCCAGTGAACAGCAAAAGGTTATAACAGCTTGAATTGATTTATTGATCCGCCGCGTTTTGTTTGCTACTACAAACCTCTTCCTCTTCGTTATAAAGTTGGCTTATATTAAAATAGAAACAATAAGGCGAGATATACGCAAATACACAATTATCTAACCCGTAAGGGCGAGGTGTTTCGGGAAATTCGCAAAGACCGTAAAGGTGTCAAGCTAAAACATTTAAATTAGAAAATAAATAATAATAAAAAAAATAGATTTAACATTTAACCAAAAAATGATGATGGTCATGATGATGATGATGAGAAAAAGAGCAGGATTTTTCAAAGAGTAACACGATTACGTCTTGCTCTTGAACTCAGTTGCTTCATCTCCGGTGACAACTCCCCTTCATGATATTTAACAACGAACCAAGTCTGTATGCAGAATGCACGCTTATTTCATAACTGGGCAGAGTGAAATCCCATGAAAACTGAAATTCCAAATGTAATAACCGTGGAATAGAAAATAATAGCTAATTCAAAATATCATGCATTTCGTGCGACCACGAAATACAGAGAACAGGTGGGTCATGGAGATGCATGCGGAAGATAAGGAAAACCACAGGCTCGGTCGTAGAATTATTTGATCAATGTCTGAATGAGAAAACCGCCAAAAATAAAATGGAGATTTCTTAAACGAAGGAACGAAGTCCCTGTACAACTTTCGACGGACTAAAATGGCTTTATATATAAAAAAAAAATGTATGAAGACAAGGAATACATTTAATGTGAAGTTTATATGAAATAATTCATATATGAACTGCGGTTGTAAATGAAAGTGAAGAATGATCATCGCAGTTAATTTTCCAATTTAAGCAATTGGAAAGAAGAAGCCTGAAAAAATCAGGGCTTCAACGGGATTCGAACCCGTGACCTCCGCAATACCGGTGCGATGCTCTACCAACTGAGCTATGAAGCCACACATTGGGAGCGAGGTCAATTAGTTGAGTTCATATCTTCCCGTGAGGAGTGAAATGATGTGAAGTTTATATGAAATAATTCATATATGAACTGCGGTTGTAAATGAAAGTGAAGAATGATCATCGCAATTAATTTTCCAATTTAAGCAATTGGAAAGAAGGCTTCAAACTAAGTGCAAAAAATAGATCAGGAGAAGAGAAGGGTAATCTATATTATTTTGGTTCCCAATTGAATAAAAGCCAAAACTACAATTTAAGATACACTTGAAATTTTGAAATTTCTTCCCTCTTGCAGATAGTCCTTATAACAAAGCTTACCTAAAAGAATGTCGCTTTAGGAGTGAATTTATGCAACGTTAAGTCGAATCGGAGTGGAGGTTTGCTTCGGTCAAAAATAGATTGAATTTTTGACGGTTAGTTTTGAAACGACTTTGCATGACCTCGGTAAGCTTGGTTTTTTTTTTTTCATGGGCCCAAATTTCCCTTTGTAAGGACGTTGGAATTCATCCGCGAGATGAAAAATTGTTAAATCGCATCATGTGATTTCAATTGCGCCTTTCATACGCGGAGTGTGTACCTTTTAGTGATCTTTAATCGGTTTCAAACATGTATACTCTCGCACTGGACTGCAGTTATGCTAAGATTAGTGAGACAACGAATTAATGGTACTTACGACTCTGGCAGCAAGAAAGTTTTCTTAGAACATTGTAACACTGTCCTGTTTTCAGTTATTTCTTGTTTGCGACAACCTGGTTCAAAACAGCTGTGTGTTTTATTTTAATATTTCTTTGCGATTTCGTGATAACGCGTTAAAAATTAATAAATGTCAAACTGATTTCGTGATAAGACAAATGAACTCCTGCAAATGACATTTGTGCGAACACGCTTGATGTGATTTCCTTCAAATGTACAGCTATTCATTTCAATAAATAACATTAAGAAATAAGTAAAACTGGTAATAATTCTCTTTGTTTATCCTGTTTGTCCATTATCAAAGGTAAAAAGGAATGATGCAATGTAGACATGTCAAAATGGAATGGAATAAGACTTAATTGTAGACAAACCGTAAAGTGTTAAATCCAATTTGCTGATAAAAGACACAAAAAATGGAAATAGTTTTTGAAGTTGAGACTGTAGTAGGATCAATTAAATTTGTACTTCGTTGGATTAAAACGAGCCATGTAATTTTATATCTTAACTTTACTTAAGTTCCGTCTTTACTTTGACACACGAATACGGCTTTCTGCTCCAGAACTCAGCTGCTTCAATCTTAATTTAAGGTTGCGAGGCTGAATAGTTTCTTTGCTCTTATGAAAGACACTTATTCGGGCGACGCTTAATCGCGAGAGATGCTTTTTTAATTAACTACGGCGAGAAATGAATTACAGATTGCGCTCCAGTTGACTCATTCGGAAACAATCATGATAAGCCGTCTGACTGAGTCTGAATTAACGACAGCTTTAGGTTTTTCGGTTGATTTATCAACCATCGTTTCATAAAACCACAATTGGAAAGGCTGGGATGAAATTTATTTAAAAAAAAAAAATTACTTAATTGTTATTTCAACCCTATTATTTCGGTAGAAAGGATATACTTGAACGAAACAGTGCTTGATGAAGGTGACGAAATGATTTATTTATCAATTTATTTCGTAACACACAGGCCGATTTATCTATAGTGTGCCTGTCGACTGAACAATTGCGCATGCGCTTTACATCAACCATATATTAATGTTAGTATTTATATGATGTCTCAAAAGCCTGCTAAACTGAAGAAATGTTTTCCTCTCTTTGTACTACGCGATGAAGGAAGGAATAATTTGTAACGCAAACTCAGAGAGCTCAATTTAACCGGAGGGGGTCGGGGGGTCGGTTGTGCAAAGGAAACTCACACCCCCACTGTGGTACCGGTAGAAGGGGATGAAATTAACCCCCCAAGGTTTTCTTTGTGATAAGATATAAATTATTTTCCGTTTAATAGCGTGCCCTTGGCTTACTCAATTTGTTGTTGTTTATGAAGTCATATGACGACATAATACGTCATTAAGTCCGCCATCTTGGATCCGCCATCTTAAATTTCGTTATTTTCTCTTGATAATAAACAAAGAGAATTACAAAGTCAAAAAATAACGCAAATTTATAGGAAATTATCCAAAAGTGATACTAGAGTGTAAAAACTAACAGGGTCCGCAATTTTTCTCAAAAGAACCCTAAAGTATTGTGTCAAAATGCGGTTTCTAAGAAAATAAGCATTTTATGACTGGAATCGTTTTGCTCCCCCGAGACCCTCAATGTTCCGCGAGGCGAAGGGACCAGTCATTAAGTGTTTTGTTATACCTCCCGACTCAAAAATAGAAAACACTGCGCAAAAATGATGTGCTCGACGCCACTGCATTTGGTGGCTTCGCCTGCATTACGAGCGGCAGTCAAAACTGAGCTGTCCTACTGAAACGACACGATAATAGCGGAGCCCCATACTCATAGAGGAAAGAAAAGGAAATCCATGAGGTTCATTTCCTCATGGTTATCATGGATAGCGGTACTACTCGTGGGCGCGTACGCACGACGGTGACGACGAAGTCGCGCAATATGGCGACCATACTCCAAATAATAGGTTGACAGCCTTGGTTTACCATGTACTTCTTTGATATTGGACATCCATGTTATGATCAATTGACACCTGCCAAAACAAGGTATCCGCTGACCAGTATCACGTGACCATATCGCGGGCTCAAGTTTACAGCTCATCGCAGTCACGTGTTTTCTTGAAGTTGACCGCTGACCAAGTGCTGGTTTTTGATTGGATCGTGGGGCAGGATTGTTCGGAAGCGGGTTAACGCTAACCCAGGATTAACAGTTAACCGAATTATAACGTTTTCTTCTATACAAACGTTTTTTGCTCCTTCGTTTTGTGTATATGGTGATTATTAAAACTCAAAACAGACGGCCAAACAATATACAGAAAACTACCTTTTCCTGGGTTTAGCTTAATCGGGCTCTGAACAACCCGGCCCAGGAGCTACGCTTTTAGGCTGGCCTAAATCTATATATTGGTCTTTTTCTCCGCGGCCAACAAAAGATAAAGAAAATACTTAAGTTTCTTTAGCTTCTTCTCATGCTCAACTCGAGAATTCTGGGTTTGATTTGACGAGGAACAGCATATTTTGTTGCAAATGATACATCCATTTTCCCGACCTTGTGACAGTGATCGAAGAGCAAGTTGTCGAGCGCAGGCGACCCATTCTTGGCACCAACTTAAAAGCTTGGAGGTACAAAATGTTCAAATTTTCCCTTTTGTTAATCTGATATGTTTTTGCAAGTATAAATCCCTTTTCTTATAGTATAAATGTCTTCTCCTGTGAGAAAAGTTGCCCAACCTTAAGTGACTTTCCTGTTAACATGCATTTGACGTCCGGCTGACTAGCAATTTGCCGCAGTTTCAAGGTGCACGACCTGATCACGTGCGAGTCGAAAGTTCAAGTTAATGTTTCACCAGAGAGTTCGCCTTAGGAAGTTAGTGAGTTTTGACCCATGACACGTGACACGTTCTCCTCCAATCGGAAAACGTATTTGAGTTGGGAAGTGTAGCATGATAAAAGGCGTGGATACATAATTGCCTTGTCAAAATCTCTTGGTCATGAGATCAGACATTTTACCGCCCGAAGAGACAAACTTGTATATTTTCCCTTCAGGTTCACCTTCTTATATTTTCGATTTTTTTTTTTTCCAGTTTGCTACATTGTGCAGTGTACGCCGCCTAAATCTTGCACGTTTCACTGAACGCTTGCATTAGAGCGAAGAACAAAGAAAACTGTGAACAGAGAGCATATGCGTCATTTTGAATAATTACGAAAATTTCGTAGCGACTTCCACTATTTGAATACTGCACAAGATACGGTAAGAAATATTTAATTTATTGGGGAATGTTTGGAAATACAGAAGGTAAGCGACTTGTACGAGCGTTAGATGCACCAAAAAACCAAAAAACAAAAAAACAAAAATAAAACAAATAACAAAACAAAGAAGAATACAAACATGGCGACTGCTTTCACTTTCATAAAGTTAAAACATTTTTTTCATTTCTATTAATTGACGATTAACTTCCTACCTTTTTATTCGAAGAGGCTCGATAATTCCAGTAGCGATACGCCTTGACAGCAGAAACAGTCACAAAATGTCTATCCAAGAATGTATTTGTAAATGGGGCTGTTGTGCAGCAAGCTTTAACCACGAAAATCACTGGACCCCTTTTCTCTCTATCCCTGAAGTTATTCCAAACGGTCTTTGTAAAACCCTTATCTTCACCACGAGAAAATACTATAAACTCATTTCACGCCCATTTCCACATTTGGTAAGATAAGCTTTTCCAATCCCTTGAAAACGGATTGCGTAAACCCAGAAAACCCACAAATCAGAAAACCCGCTATGCAATAACCCTGGCTGGGTAAGCAATAAATTTGGATAGCATGCACAGCTGCAAGGGTTAACTTGTAATGTCGATCAGAACATTTTCTTGCATGAAAAAGCGAAAAGAAAGTAGATTATGAGTGATGGGAAAGATACGGAAAAGTCCACTGAAGAAGCAAAAAACAGAAATAATAATAATAAATAAATAAACAAATAAATAAAATAAAATAACTGAGAACCAGAAAAAATATGTTTCGAGACACTTTTTTCATTACTGAATGCAAATTTCGATAATTTCGATTGCCCTTAAAAATTTATAACAGCGTTTAGTTAAAAAGTAGATAAGTCGTTACACCGTTGAATTATCCAGGTTAAGTCGGCATAACAACATAAACAGCAAAATTACCAATCAAAAAATGTAAACTGTGGAGGATTTTACAGATTTTAAGCTTACTAGTGGCATTGAAAATTGTAATTTATATGTAAATCGCAATTTCCACATGATGTATTAATGTTCAAACGCAGTTCACAGTTCACCGCAAAACGTTTATTTAAGTGTTTACCCCTGACACCCTTGCTCTAATTTAAGGTGACTGGCGACATTTTCTAGCAATTTCCTGCAGGTACACTTTGATTGATCAATACTACTCTTTATCAAGTGACATTACAATATTAGTATCACACAAATGCACAATCATTGGCGAACAAGTTGAGATTATCTTCAGGGTATAAGATGTTCCCATAACAAAATATGGCCTGTTGAAACACCCTGAATTTCCAACGTTAAGTGCATGTTTATGACTTTCATACTAGCTTAGCATAGGTAATCGTTCGGTTTCGAGTTCAATTTGGAATTAATTTGCACGAGTGAGTTTTTCAAAAAGCTGAAATTTCGCTAGCCGCTTAGGCGAGTGCAATTTCATGTTTTTGTAAAACTCACAAGCCCAAATTAATTCCAAATTGAACGAGAAAAACTGTATTATTACTTTTTAATAATATAAACATGAAAAAATTCGCGTGAAGGAAGTTTCGGAAGAACTTTCTTGAAGTCATTTTTTCGCATTCGAGAAAACTTTTTTCAAAGCTTCCGCACAAACTTTTCGTCATCATTTTACTTAATATCACTGGCTTAGAAAATTTCCTATTGTCTTTCAGCCAGTCATAATCCAGAATTACGATGTGTAATTTGCACTGGTGTTACACTTTTTGCACTGATGTTACACTTTCTGCACTGGTTTTACACTTGAACTGCGCTGCTCTCAGCTAATCAGAATCGAGTAATTTTTTCATGTAGTTATTATTATTGTGATACTGTTTATTATTGTTATTGTTATTGTTATTGTTATTGTTGTTATTGTTGTTGTTATTGTTGTTGTTGTTATTGTTGTTGTTATTGTTGTTGTTATTGTTGTTGTTATTGTTGTTGTTATTGTTGTTGTTATTGTTGTTGTTATTGTTGTTGTTATTGTTGTTGTTATTGTTGTTGTTATTGTTATTGTTATTGCCGATTGTGATAAGCGTGCAAAGATACAACTTGAACGCGACGTGATCGGTCTTTAAGGTCATTGTCACGCTTTCTGCCGATAAACGTAACGTCCTATGCTTCACGTACGCATTACTCCGATCATCACGGCTACCTCCGGTAAGTTAGATCATGGTGCAAAGCTGGAAAGAAGAATTCTTTTAACTGGTTCCTTACGCGGTCCTGAGTTTGGAATAAGGACAAACGACAATGGTCTAGTTTCTACAGTTTGATTTTTTCCCCGAAGCACTATAAAACACAAAATTACTCTGCCTTCTGTCAATCCCTTGATGAAGGTTTTACATCACATGCATTGGTGTTCTAGTGTTCCCCGAAAATTACAGAAAAAGCGTCAAAAAATTGTAAATAAGCGCTTATCGTCGAGGCCTTCTCGCAAACGTTGTTGTACTGGCTTGCTCGATTACTTAAGTTGTTTGAAAACGTAATTTCAATGTGTTAAATGAGTATTCCGAAGATCACATTGTCTATTTATCTAGCATCGTCCCTATTGTCTCGTATTCTAAATAAAACTAAATTTCGTTTCTTTCTTTATTCTTTTAAAAGCAGAAACGTGTCGTCACGTTCTGAAGCAGTCGTCGTTACTGGTGAATTTTCTTCTTTTCCTGCTTGAGAAGTTGACTTGGAATCTTTTTATATAACCGAACGAAAAGCATTTTATCAAAAGAGCTCTACTTAACTCGTTGCAAACTGTTTCAAGACGTACAAAGTGAGTGTGATGCTGCCAGAGTTTAAAATAAACTTCTGTGGTATCTTTTAACTTACTTTTCACGTTTTGCAACAGCTTTCAGAAGTCATAAATTTGGAAAAATACAATGGTGTCGTGGGGTTCTTCTGATTCTGAGTGCACTGATGACCCAGGGGAATTAACGAAGCTTTCCTAAGTTCAGATCTAGATGCGTCCAAAGTATTGTTTCTTGACAATAGGCTTTTGTATTCAACGAGCCATCTTAAGGCCCTGTTGAATATTGCCCCAGGGTTGGTAATGTTAATAGTAATTTAAAAAATTTATACATTTATTTTAGTTGAAGGAAATGGGATATATTTTGTTTTGTATTTCGTGTCGTAAATTACAAATTCTGAGCACGTTGTGTTTGGTTCGGTTAGAGTTATTTGATGACATTGGAAAATAATATTGCAGGTTTTTGTGCACGTCCGTGTGGCCTTTAGTTCGAAGAAATGTCATTTCAGAAGACGAAAAGCATATTTGTTAAATGTTTTCACTCGAAACAAGCTGAGGTAAGCGACAAGCATTTTAAGCACGAGCTATAAGACTATCCATGCAAATTATTTCACAACTGAATTTACCAGGAGGCCATGTAACAAGGGAAGTATGCCCCATAAGATTATCAAAACTACTTTCCTGAAATACTTTTTTCACTGTCTTATTATTGTCATATTGCCCGAGGTGAAAGATACTGACCGGAATATTATAATCAGCAGGTTAGCAAAACAGGCATACTGTTAACCAGTTGTTGTAACCTAATCTTTCATTACGTCAAACTGTCAAGTAACGTCGTGTTAATTTAGGAGTTCTTCTGGTTTATTCGGAGCTCCAAAATAACTTGATAGTAAATATGGTGTGTAAATAGAGCTATGCCCCGCTGTTTCTAAGCTATTTATATTTTCCTTTTTTGTTTAAGTTAAAAGTACTCACAGCATTACAGTTGCGAATTACTGTTGGTAGGCAACTCCTAAAACACAGAACAATTTATGCTAATAAGGATATCATAAACCGGCTCAGTTTTTATAATATCTTCTAAATTATAATTGTAACGGCTTGTTTTTTTTTTACTTGAAAATGAAACGTAAACGTTGAAGTGCCACCTCTTGAAAGACGACTTTCAGTATTTTTGCCCTTGTAACTTACGTCGAAGCTTGGGACAAATTCATTCGAAGCTTGATACAATTTTCCAAAAAAAAAAGGTTATGGAAGGAAACTTGGAGATGTTTTAAAGTACTGACACTGTTTTTGAATATCACTGTTTGAAATAATTAAACTTGAAGCTTATTATCGGAATTCTATTTTTTTTTTCAATTTTTAGGTTTGCTGTTGTTAAATCAGACAAGTAGCAAATAAAGAGGTTTTCAAAACTTCCGGAATCGGCGAAGTCCAAAGTAAGGGTGACACGGAACTCAGAAATTTTTCGCCACCTTCAGAATAATACTGAATTGCAAAGCTGCAAGTTGATACATTTAAAACACAGCTCGTCTGTATGACTTTGTCAGCCACCATTTGTGCATGAAATGACGACGAAAAGTATATATGATCTTTATTGAGTTAACCATATGAGGAAGTAGCAGATCCCATTAAAATAGTGCTCAATACACATATAAAATATTTTTAATTTGCATTGAAGCCGATCACAATCTCTTTCTTTAGCAGCTGAAAACAGTTTTTGATATTTTGACTTGTGTATAAAACAGTCGCATGGCAACAAAGTTTCGATTGCGTATCCAACTCAGTTCAACCTACAGGAAAAAAGCGGATAAAGTTGAGTCAGAAATTACAAAAAAATACAAAGAGGTAGCCAAGAAAGTATGAGAGTATTGCGTCAACTCCACGTACCAGCCAATAGGACTTAGGCCAGTTAGCGAGACCTTGGTTCTCTCTAGATAGCAGCAATACCTTGTCAATAGTTTTTTATAATCAATAAGATAATCAAGTCTGGATGATAATTGGTATATTATCTACCACGCATAAATTATCCCAATAGACAGCACACGGCTTGCTGTACAAGATTGCATAGTTGCTGTTCGTCATGACATAACATGACGCCATTAAGTCCGCCATCTTGAATCCATCATCTTGAATTTTATTCTATTTTTCAATCAGAA
This sequence comes from Orbicella faveolata, assembly GCF_042242905.1. Lineage (NCBI taxonomy): Eukaryota > Metazoa > Cnidaria > Anthozoa > Scleractinia > Merulinidae > Orbicella > Orbicella faveolata. The sequence continues at coordinate 5,729,030 of NW_028301578.1, read as the reverse complement.
AGCCAGAAAATAACGCAAATTGATGGAAAGTTATCAAAAAAGATGTAGAAAATAAAAAGGTACTATTATAGTTCTACAATTTGTTGCTCAAAAACCTGTGAGAAATGAAGGGTTCGGTCTTGTATATTCTGGAGATCGCACTGCCTAAAATAGAGACTATTTATCTAGTCTCCTCTCGAAGCAGGACTCGAAGCAATATTCTCTAGATAAAACCAGGAGTTAGAGCTAGGGTTAGGTAAAACTTATTTTTTGTTTTACAACCTGTTGACATCCATCGTAATTTACTTTTTATTTCTTGTTTCAGAAGTTAACTTGGAATCTTTTTTTCACAATTCAGTAACTCATTACTCAGAAAAAAGAAAGAGGACATTTTGCTAACAGAATGCTGAAAAATATATTTACTTATAATGGACCAGTGACCAAGCTTTGTCAGATGTGATGAATGACAAAACATTTGCACGTACAGATCGTTTTCCACCGAACTTAATCGCACGTTTTACAGACAAATAAATATTGACACTGTTTTCTTTTGGCTCAAGAAACCCTCTCTCACCACTTTTTAATGCACAAAAACAGTTTTTAGGATCCACCCGCTTTCAATCAGATTATTGCATTATTATTTTTTTTTTTTCATTTCAAATGAATCAACGAACTTTGTGGATGCTGATTTCGCTGGGAGCCCAGATAAGCAATGAAAAAAAAAAAAAAAAAAAAGAACCGTCTTATTTATTTTAGTTGAAGGAAGGTATCTTATTTATATATATATTTTTCGTGTTGTAAATTACGAATTCTGAACACGTCGTGTTTAGTTTGTATACTGTAATTTGATGGCATTCGAAAATAATATTGCAGCTTTTAAAGTCCGTGGACATTAGCTCGAAGAAACATCATTTCCGAAGACGCAAACTAATTTGAAAAGTGCTTCCATTTAGAACGAGTTGAAGTCAGCGACAAGCAATTAATGCACCGGGTAGAACATTGTCGCAGTCCATGTAAAACTGAATTTACCAGGAGACCATCAAACAAGGGATGTATGCATAAAAATTATTATAATTGTTTTTCCTAAATTGTTTTTTAACGCTAAATTACTTTTTTTTAATATCGCTATATAATTACCATATTGGCACGTCATGTTTTAATTCCATACTGATCGAAGAGTAAGATACTGACCAGAATATTAAACAACAGGTTACCAAAACAGACAGATATCAATTATTGTAAGATAATCTTTCCTTGCGTCAAACTGTGACGTGGTGTCGTTTTAATTTAGGTGTTCTTATCATATGTGAAATTCATTTGTGTTTTTCAGAACTCATGGCTCCAAAGAACAAATTGATCGTAAATATGGTGTCTAAATAGAGTGATCTTTACTGCTGTTTAAATTACATGTTCTTACAGCAATGCAAATTCCGAATTACTGCAATTCAATTCATCATGTTCGACTTTTTAATCATAGCTTTTTAAAATATAACTGCAAATATTTGATTTGAAGCTTACTTGGGCTTAGTAGCCGCTGGTGAAGATTTAAAATCCTTTCATTTCTCAAGATATTGTCTGAAGTGACGCAAATTTAAATTTCAATTAAAAATTACTTTCCTATCTCACCGTCCATGCGTGTCGAAATTATTTTCGAGGGCTATGCAGGGTACGTGACTTTCTACTTTCCTCGTAAAAATGTTCATATCTTCTAAGCCAATCGTTGTTGCCCTTTATTTGAAAATAAATAAATAAATAAATAGATAAATAAATAAATACATAGACTCAAAACTTGGTGTCAGCTCTTCAAAATCGAGTTTCAGTCATTTTCTATTTGTAAGTGACTTTGAGGTTTGGAACAAATTCATCGGACGCTTGTTACTATTTGCAGAAAAAAATATAAATAAATAAAGAATAGGGTCTTCTGTCGCTGTTACCATGCAGCTGTCGCTGTTTCTATTGTCAATATATATATTGCGCTCTACTTTAATATATCGAGCACTGTACTACGGAAAAATCGAAACACAGACTTCTTATATATATATATATATATATATATATATATATATATATATATATATATATATAACTTTTTGAGATACTAGCTGAATAGCACTGACTATGCTAATTAAACTTGAAGGTATATCAGAATTCAAAATTTGCAAGAATTTTTCTTTACTCTTTAGCTTTACTAGGGTTAAATAAGACAAATAGCAAACAATCTATAATTAAAGTAGTTTTGAAAACTCACAGAATCGGTAAAGTCCAGGATTAGGTGACACGCAGTTCTGAAATTTCTCACCACCTTCAGACCACTTAATTGAAAAACTGCAAGTCGATATTTTTATAAACATAAATTGTAATACAGGGCACGCGTGTGTGTTTTCATGGAACACGTGATGAGCTTCAGTTCAGAGTACACCATCTGATCACGTGATTCCTCTTCAATAAGCGTGTTTGAAAAATACATTTGAAGTCTCACATTTGCACTCGATCAGAGGACAATCAATATCGTATCTGGGTTGGCAATATAGGTCAACTGTCTTATTACCTTTTTTAAGTACAACGTGAAAGGCAGGATAGAAATAACTTGATTGTATTAGTAAGGATAAATATTGTTTTTAACTTTGAACGTTTATGACAGTTTGTTCGCTAACAACTAAGAACCTTTAACTCCCTGACCGAAATTCAATAATAATGGCGACGTTTCACTTCCAAAATCATTTCCTTTAGAGTGCAATTTATTACCGGTAAAGTGGGTGGCAAATTTTAATGACAAGTTAATATGCCGAAGAGTCACATACAGCTGGTTCTTCGTTCAAATAAATTATCGCATGTGAAAATATACTGGCAGAATATCTCACTTGTTATTCATTGGTATGAAATTTTTATCTTCCTTTTGCTTCTTATATGAGTTTTTTGTATGTATATTTTTCCCACAGACCGCACAGTGTGAGTGTTAAATTTCGCTAATAAAACGTGTAAGTGCAATTTCATGATGTAGAAAGCACCAACCAAACTGTTCAGGCTGTGATATTTGTTACGTGTGTTGACAAATTAATGTGACTGCATGAATGCGTCAGCCGCTCGTTGTGCATGAAATTTTAAGGCAAAGTACGTCATCTTTTTTTGAATTAATAGACTTTGAAGTAGATCGCAATCGCTTCCTTCACGGCTTAAAATAGGTTTTGATATTTCACCCGTGTAGAGCCCAGCCGCATAGTAACAAAGTCTCGATTTCATATCTCAACTCAGTTCAAACTACGGGAAAAAGGTGGATAAAGTTGAGGCAGAAAATACGAAAAATGCAAAGATTTATCCAAGGAAGTATGTAAAGAATAGTTTTACCTCCACCTTTACCAGCCAATAGCACATAGATCACAAATTTGGTGCGAAAATATTATCGGATATTTTTCCGCGGACATTAAACTGTGAGCTTCAATGAACAGATACACTGATTTTCAAGGACAAATATCCAAGCAGATTTTTTAAAATCAAATGGGGGCTATGACGTTTATTGTCCCTCGAGTATTTTCTTCAACGGCACTTTGGGAATATCACTCGGATATTCCTTGGTTTTAGCTGGGGTATATTCAGTCACGTGACGCGTTTAGACTGATCGTGTGCTGGCGAACGTATTTGATGGATTATAATTCTGGATAAAACAATATTTCCAATGTATATTCGACTCGATCCAAACTATGGGAAACAAAGGTAATGCTGATGCAGAAAATGCAAAAAAATCCAATTAAGAATTAGCCAAAGAAGTATTAGAAGAATTGTTTCACTTGTTCCTTTCGCAGCCAATAGCATTAGCAGTAGCGAGCCCTTGAGGTTTCTGGTTATAGCGAAAAACCTCACCAACATTTGTTCATAATCCAGTGGATGTTCACTGAAATATCAGCTTCAATGCAAGCATGATCATTTCGAAACCTAAAATAACTCACGTCTAATTCATAGAAATAGCAAACTATCATACAGTTCTAGATCAACGACGCAAATCGAAGAGACGGAAATAAAAGTGGTATCTTACCCAAGGTAAAGCAAAGAGAGGAAAAGTGTCGACTTCTTTGTATGTCGCCTTGCCTGAAATATAGTGGAGGTCCTACACGCCGGTTTGGTGAAATGCTTATGGGTGAATTTCTTTGAAGGTTATTGTTTTGAGTAAAATGGTTATGAATGTCAATGATTTGCATTAGTATTTTATGGGAGCTTCGTTTAAGGCTTGGCTAAATATAGATATAAATATTATATACGTCTTTTAATGGAACGGATGGCGTGAATTTCCGAATAGCAAAATTAGAAAAAAAAAATGGTAATGACAGATCCAGAAGACAGCTGTAGGGGAGTGCGATATTAAATGCAACACTGCTTGACAAATGAAAGGAAGCACAGTACGTAATAAAATAAAATTAAGAAGTGATAACGTATAAAGATAATAAGCAATAACTTTTGGGATCACGTTTTAAAGTTAGGCTTGGTTTTCTGGGAAGTCATTTTTACGAAATTCAGTTACACGATAGTATGCACCAGTTTTTACTGTTCGGCCCATAATCAAGTTTAGTTGTTTTCAATGTTAATAGGATACACCTCAATTTAAGGGACGTCACTTAGAAGGGGGCGTGAGAGTAAAGACGAAACAGACAAACGTTTCTATGTAGTTTGAAAAAAAAAAACCGACAACAACAGCAACGCCTAAAGCGACAGAAAATATAAAAGGGAGACGAAAGCTTTCTTTCTGCCCTCAGTGAAAAACACCAATTAACAAACACAGTTTTAATTCCATCAATTTTATTTACAATCGATCGAGCCAATTCTTACTGACAGGTTAATGGAAATGCAAAGAAAAATATACTTTTACTACCTTCACCTGTTACGTTGCTGATGGATCTGAGAATAGAAAAGTTAATGGCTCACGGATAGGTTTATCCTGACAAGTTCCCGAGTTCTCAACGAACGGTATGGGTTTCTCACCAATATTTTCCCTTAGGTTAATTAAGTTTAATATGTGCGTTAAGACTAAACGAAAATTCTCTGATAAGATTTTGTCCAGGTCCCAGAGGAACCTTCTAAAACTCCATAGATTTGGACAATTTTTTGGCAATTTTCCTTTTTGTGTCGAGCACAAGAGTGACTTTTGTTTATTCATAAAGTGAACTTATTTCAGTGAATTGTCAAGTTTATGTTTTATCTTGAGTCATTCGCAAACATTGAGACATCGAGAGCTCCGCAAGGCGTCGCACTAGTTTGCTGAAGAGATAGGTAGACGACAATAGAAACGAATCGTTTGGGATAAATGGCCACAAATATGACGAGTTTAATTGAAACTAAGGTTACAAACAAAGATTAAAATCTCTTCAGGAAAGGTGGGGTTAAAACTTTCGCCACCAGTAAACACTAAAGTAAAATACTACATAAGATATGTTGACAGTCTACGGGTTGGTGACCGCGGGGGAGGTGGAGGGAAGAAGAACAAATACGTCTGAATGCTAAAATTCAGAAAAGTTCTTCTTGCGATGATAGCAATAGTAGAAAGGGGCCGCGTGTACGAGATAACCAACGTTTTGTACTTAACTTTGACACGCGCCCATTTTTCATTGGACAGGAGACTTCCATTGTGACCAGATTAGAGCACAACCCGCAAACTGATAAGAAATAGGAAATGCCTCGCGATAAAATAACATTATGCTTTCGGTTATAGGCGTAATGTTTGTTTTTTATCTTGAGTCATTCGCAAACATTAAGACATCGAGAGCTCCGCAAGGCTTCGCACTAGTTCGTTGGAGAGATTGGTAGACGACAATAGAAACGAATCGTTTGGGGTAAATGGCCACAAATGTGACGAGTTTAATTGAAACTAAGGTTCAAACAAAGATTAAAATCTCTTCAGGAAAGGTAGGGTTAAAACTTTCGCCACAAGCCACAACAATGTGGCAACCCCGCAAAGACGCTGGCGGATCTCTCGAAAGAAAAGGCACACCGAACAGTGGCGCCACAACCCCAGACTGACCAGCGTCACTGAACGAAAATTACAGGGCGACGTGCATATCAGGTCGCAAAATTTAAAATTACGAATAAATTGAACTTATTTCAGTGAATTGTCAAGTTTATGTATTTGTTTAAAATTGGCCGAAATTTATTGCCAATTTTGTTAAGGGGAAAAAAAGCCCGTATTTTGTCTCGTACAAACATGCCCCTTGGGGCACAATTTAAATACAGAAAGCCTTATTTTAACATAACTGGCAAAACCATGCAATTAAGTTCAGCATACATAAGCTTGTGCCATTTGACAATATGTTCCTTTTCTGTTCACTAATAGCTTACAGAGACATCAAAACGCGGTGAGAAAAAAAAGTGTCACACAAGGTAAAAGCTTAGACGAGTGTGTCACTGAAGAAAATCTAAAACAAGCTTTAGGAGTCTTCCATCCCCAGTTCTGTATGCTCGAGGGGGGTAGGTAGGGGGAACACCTTAAATATCAGATGCCCTCTTATGGCTCAGATAGATGTCAAGGTTCAATTATTCTGCGATCCATCTGGATTTCACAATACCGTTACTCGACAAAGTTCTTCCTGTTCTTCATTAAGTAAGCCATTTTTTTGTTTGCGGCTCTCTTGATGTGGTCTTGCAGAATTGCTTTGACCGGGACATGTAAACGAGGTGTACCTTGTTGAAGACTGGGCTCTAGTGGACCTGGAACTGTATCTTGCATGCCTGTTTCTCCGCACCACGTCACAAAGGGCCTTGCGGAAATTTTCACTTAGGATCATATAAAGCCATGGGTTGACGGCGCTGTTAGCATGTGCCAACCATAAGACAAGGACTATCACATACGGGGGAATCTTGTCATAAACATCCGGTCGGAATGCTAAAAGGAGATGGTAACACTGGGCTGGGAGCCAACAAATAGCAAAGATGGCGGTGATTATGACGAGCGTACGCACAACTTTTCGCTTGGTCATCTCGTTTCGTTGGTGGCCTTGGTTTGAAAGTTGACGTCCCGGAAGGTTTCGGAGCCAAAGCGTGCGGCCAACCAGGATATACAAGGAAGAAATCAAGAGGAGTGGAAACAGATACATGAGGAGGAAGAGATACATATAAAATCCCCTCATCCCGAATTTTCCAAGCATTAGAAAATTCGGCGTGCATGTATATATATCCAACGGCTTCAACTCTTCAAGTCTCCATGTCATTGCGACAGGAATAGAAAAGACCATCGAACTCAACCATATTGTCACGGTGACGACTTTCGTTTGGCGAAATCTTGAAAAACGACGGAGAGGATAAACCACACCCAGGTACCTATCCACTGACATAATCGAGAGACTAAAAATGGATGCCGCCAGAGTGACGTACGAACAGTAATACACAAGTGTGCAAGTCACGTGGCCTAGAATGCCCGGCAGCCAATTTTGAATCCCATCGGTGTAAAGCCATTTAACAGACACAGGCATGACAATCAATGTCACCAACAAGTCAGCGACGGCCATGTTGACAAACAAAAACGCGGTGAGTGTCCTCACGTCAGCTTTTCGCGTGACAATGAAGATTAGAAGTACATTTCCAATCAGGGCCAGGAGTATCGTCACGCAGTACAGGACAGTGAACGTTGTTGTTTCTAGAGGACTCAATGAAGCTGGTCCTCCTGTTGAGGAAATTAAAACGATTTAAGATTATTTTCTGTTTAAAAAGGGCGGCTTTTGCAGCCAACTGGATATATTGGTCAAATTCTGACAATTACAACATGAAATAACAGGAGAATAATACAACAACAACAACAACTGCAACAACAAAAAAGCCCTTTGAATCTTGGACTATGACAGTTCTAGTAATCTGTTTTCTTGCAATCGATAAAATGGTATTATACATTTAAACCTGCGCATTATAACTTTTATATCAAATGACCGGGGCAATAAATGGTAAAGCTTCATTCGCAAAAATACATAAGTTTATTTAACTACAAAGCGAGAAAGTAGATAATTTTATAACTACAACCTTTTTCTTACAAAACAGCATTCAATGCAAACTGAAAATATTCAAACTTTGTGACCTCTCCTTAAAATAATCAGGGAATGGTCTCAATGGAAGTTTCTATGACAACTGTGTTTTCAAAGGGTTTTTGACCTAGATGTAGTCTTTCTTAAGCTTAAACTTTTGTTTTGATTCGAATTAGGATTTTATGATCATTTTTTTCAAAGTTCTTTAAATTCCTGTAGCCTTACGGCTTTCTCGATTTTTTAAATCGATGTTGGTCTGGCTTACTTATTTGAAAAATTTGAAATCCAAGATGGCAGATTCAAGATGGCCGACATTTTTGAAATGTGTTCTACAATCTTGGCGTTACTGGACGTCGTGATAGACTCGTGCTTATCACTAAAATAAAGAGGTTTGGACACTTAAGGGGGATGTGTCACCTTTGGTTGGAATTCGTCCTTTCAAAATATTTTTGTTTATGATATAAAACGACAATTTCATATTTTACAGACACCATTCGGCAGAAACTTCTACCTTCTTCAGTGCAAACATTACAGAAAACGCAAATTGAATATAAACAACTAGTACATGCTGACGAGTAAATATACACAATAGAAAATGCGTGCAGATTACGAAGATAGGCTTAAGTTAACGTGCCAAGAGGTGAAGTTGCAGATTAAGAGAAGAGATTTCCGACAAGTTTTGCAAAGCTTCTCATTTCTTGAGCAGGAATGAAGTGTCAGCTTGATTAAGTTGCTCTGAAGAAAGCAGAAGTTTCTGCCGAAGCCATTTTTGTCAAATTTAAAGTCGTCGATTTACATCTAAAACTTCTTGCTGTCCGGACAGCTTTCTATATATTTTGGAATGATTTTGCGTAAATCTCTGAATATGATTAAAGGAAACAGCTCTAAGCTCTACAATCGTTGTTCAACATATATAAGTTCGTGAGCAAATTCTTAAGTCGACATTAAGTAAGTACCATAAAAAGTCTTTGCGCAGAGGACTTACATCTGGAGACGAGGTTAATTGAATTATCAGCCCATGACCTATTATTATTCAAGGTGGGGATCTATCGTAACGAATGTCCGGGGGAGGGACCCAGTGTCACCATTTTGCGGTATCTCCATATTTAAGAGTCTTCCAGAAATTTTTAGGCGAGTTAAAAAAAAAAAAAAAAAAAATGGCGATTGAAACTGTGCAGTTATGCTATACCAGACATAGCTTGATGAACTAGACTCCTTAAGTACAAACCGTGATTAGGAAATAATTCACATCTCTTCCAACGTTATTTGCATATTTCAGCTCTGAGTAAAAAATAACCCTGGAGTGCCAAAGGTTCACTCATGTTGTCTTGCAGCCATGCAGATTTATTGAAACAAACAAAAGAGTTAACATGAGAAAAGATTACATTGGTTTGGTACACCAACATGGTCACCGTCGCGTTTTATTGTTTTGGGATGCCAACATAGCTGCCGTGACGTCATTTGAAAAAAGCTCTGTATTCAATTTCTCAAACATCTGTTCACGCCATTTAAAGTTTCATTTTATTAGGTGTGACGACAACTCTGCAAATGGTAATTGCCTTATGAAAAACGTTTTGTAAACGAAACTACATAATTATTAGCGTGCAATTATGGTGCAAACCTTTAAATATCGCATGCACATTTACTAGCACTCCGTTAGATCTGTAACGTAAACATAGTAGTTTACATTACGTACTCAAGATTATGTCCCTAAAGAAAAGTTTTATTTAGTGGAAAGAATCTGTTCGCATGAAGCGTCGTTTCACTGTGAGAACAACCGAACCAATTGGAATTATCTCATGAAAAAGGTATCGGAAGCGATATAATGGAGTTAATAGGCGTGAAATTACGGCGTAAATCTCTTAAAATACAAACAGCAACTGTGAGTCACTGAACACAGTGTAAACATCAAAGTTTACGTTATATGCTCAAGAACAGCCGAGCGGTGAAAGAAATTTATAGATTTACCCCGAGGTGAAAGAGAACAAAAGCTTAAAACAGTAAAACGAAAGCAAATGGAGTTCGTAATGCAATTTGAGGAGCGTTTTTGAACGACAAAGATGCACGCTAACGTATCATGAGTTTTGACAAAAAGAACCAAATCTATGTCTTACCTTTTCACGCTTGACGGAATTGCATGTATGAAAGTTTGTTCAAGTGACAATCTAGTATATACCTACCTAGACTAGCATTGGAAGAATTCATTGCTGTTGCTTGCTGCAAGGGAGTGTGTCACACGAATAAGAAAATCTTTCTTGAAGACGAGCTGTGCTACACAGTACACGGATAACGTGAGGTCAACATCGTGGAAGAAAGATAAATTTTGGATTACCTGCCGTCTCGATAACAATACTTGAAAACGTTACTTATTAATGGAATATATTTTCTCTGATAAAGATCGCTAAAAAGAACGCAGTCTTTATAATCTGTAAGCTCGTAGTTGTTTTTTCCGATGCCGGCAAGGACTCCTTTTTCCACATTTACTGAAGCAATTAGCAGTTTCGTGGTTTAAAAAGTCAAAAATGCTTATGGTTTATAGTATTGTACGTAAAAACGTAGTGATGTTATATACATTTTGCCGATAAAAGTGAAATAGAAAACTTTAAGGTAAAAAGCTGTTAAAATTATGAGTCTAAACGTTTGTGATCTGTTTGATCAATCATGATGATCAAACAGATCGAAAACGTTTAGACTCATAATTTTAACAGCTTTTTACCTTAAAGATTTATATTGAAATGATGTTAGTTTTGTAAGTAATGTTAGTATCATGGTAACTAAATTAACGATATAAATTACGTAATGTGTGGTATTGTTATAACTATGTACTGTTAGTATTGCAAGTTATTTTAGAATTTTAAGTATAGATCAATGAGTGTTGTAAGTCATGTTAAATTAACAATAGTTAGCAATTATTGGACAAGGTCTTGATTTGTAAGTGTCAATCTTCGGTTTCGGCAAATAACTGATGTGCGAGACAATGAAAAATCACGATATTTTGCGATAACCGAGTTTAATAATTGTTTTATCATTCGATAACCAAGTTTGTTTTTATATTTAAATTACTCTCTGACAGCTCAGGGAAGCGATGTGCCATTTTTTAGTGCGAAGTCCGTAGGACGGAGGACTATTGGGGTTAGAATATTGGGAAAGGAACTTAATCTAATCGAAAACGGGAACTCCAGATGTCAATGTTTTCGTCAGCTGGACACAATATGACGACATACTGAAAGACCGTAACACAAATCTGTTACACTTTTTCCATTGCTAAAAAGTTGTCGGTTAGCCGAGGGCGCATATGAACTCCCTTGCAGGGTAGGTGAGGCAAGTTTCAAAATACTAAAAAATTGCCTCCTTTCCCCTCCCCAGAGATTTCTTTGGTACCTATTGTGTTTGTTTCCTTAATTTGAATATTCTAAGAGGTGGGGAAAAGTCTTTTTTTTTTTCTTTTTTTTTTATCACACTATCCAACCAAACACGGCGCCTTCTAGACGGCAAAATTCTGTACTTAGAACCAAAACACACATTTAAAGAGTCCGAAATAGTAAGGAGTAAGCATCAAGAAGACTCGACCGATGGTTAAGAGGACGATAATGACTTAGAATTATGGTATCGCTATATCGTCCTTCGGGTTGCAAGAAGGTCCGAATCAAAGGTCCTCCTGAATAATCTTACATGTAAACTAAAACTGAACTGCGGAACACTGTGAACAAGTTTAAAATGGACTTTCTCGTCTACGGTGTGGAAATATTGCTAGTTTAACAAAATGCATCGCTTATTAAATTAGCATTCTCTTCTAGAGGAATTGTTTTGGTGTTGTTTTTTCATATACCTTTCAGCCAACTTTTGCGTCCTCAACTTACGGACATCAACACGCATTTGGATAGCAGAGATGACACGAATATACTTATGGTAGAACGCTTATATCCAAGTCACTATTTGTCGTGAACACGATGTCGTTCACCTATGTATAGTTATATAAGTGAGTTCGTACTTTCCGTTCGGAACCACTCGACGTTTACACAAGAGCATGGTTACAATTACGCATGAGTAGAATATTATTTGCAGCACAAACGTTTTAGACGGTACTACGGATGAGCAGACCATTATCTGTAGGCAGTTATTTCCAGGTCACTTGGTGGGATCTCGGCCAATGAAAAGGAAGAAACAAATTCATCGAATGATACCTGAATTAACAACTATTGGACGAGAGGTTGAGCAAGGTTTGTTGTCAGATAGCATTCTCAGGAACGCTCCCGATATATTTCCCGCCATTTTATTTGTTTTCAAACAAATAAAATAGTCGGCCTCATGGAACACGTCTTCACCTTACAATTCAGAGCTCTGACGTAGTCTTGTATATCTGCTTTTTCCTGCCCAAACAATGGTCAGAAGATAAATCCTTTATCAAGATAAATATTCAACGCCCCGAGCATGACCCACTGGAGATGGGAACTGATAACCAGAGTGAGCGACCTCAAATTAATTGGTTTAAATGAAACGCGCTGAGAACATTTCAGAATAAAGAGTAGCGAGATAAAACATGACGTTTCGGCGACGACATGTCACCATTATCAAATGCAAATTATTATGCGTTGGGTAACGTTATATATTTAAAAGAATATAGACTGAGAAAATACATTATAATAAGTGAGTGAGTGTTCAGAGTCGGAAAGTTTGAGTGCCTTATTTATGAGATGCTTTTTATAAGGAAAAAAAGTCCGACTCTGAACACTCAAAATGCCTCCATTCCAGCGAAACTTGTTATTTAAATTTTTCTCATTCTTTTGCTTATCCCCGCCTCATTTATTCTAATGTATTTTCCCACTCTATATTCTTTATATAACGTTAACCAACACATAATAATTTGCGCTTGATAATGGTGACATGTTACCGAAACGTCATGTTGTTATCTCGGTACTCTTTATTGTGAAATGTTTTTCCAAACCCTTCGTTATTAGAACTCTGAGAGCAGAGACGGCAAATAATAATAATAATAATAATAATAATAATAATAATAATAATAATAATAATAATAATAAATGAAATTAAAAAAAAAAATGGGCTCTCACGAATCTTTAGATCTATTCATCTGTTCAGTTCATTTGTCGGTGCCAAAAACTGTCCACAGAAACAGCTTTCGGCGGAAATTGCACTTCTGTGGGTCACGTAACTCTACAACCTTGCTCGCACGGCAGTAGATCTTCTGCCCTGTTCATTATTGAACCTTTCGGCGACCTTCCCGTTGCAGTCGTGGTTTGCTGAAACTCCGTGATACTGGACACTTGCCATTTCCTGGTTCGACTAAACAAAGACACGTATTACTGTGAATTTCGACACAAATAATTTCGGTTTTCCACAAAAATCTTCTCGGCAAACCTGAAATCATTTGATTCTATAACTCGTCTAGTCGTTTGCACGTTTTTCATCCTTCTTCATGTCCCACGCATTATGAGTGCTTTGCTTTACAGTGACATCAGTTGATCGTATTAAGTGCCACTTCTTTGGCTGTGTCACACCAGTTTGACAATAATCCCTTTATAAACGGGTTGAGTTGACATATGATTCACAGAATGTTTATATGTCAGTAATTTCTTAACGCAAACATGATAACGAGCCAAGTTTGTCCCTCGGAGTTGTGTAGAATACATACATGTTTTTTAAAAATTGAAAAAAAAAAAAAAACCCTTTTACTTTGTGTATTTATTTGTTGTTTTAACATGACCTTTTTGGATACTTAACCGATACAAAGGCGGCATTGGTACTTGGGTTTCCTGACAATTATTTCAGATACGAATTTGCATGACAACGTATTTCAAATTGTGATAATCTTAGAGCTTGTCATATGCACAAGCAAAATTGAAAACGAAACGTGCCTTGTAATCAAGATCTAACTATTGAAATTATATGTGACATTCAACCTTACAAGTTAACACAGCAAATTATATTCTAATAGTGTCAAGGTATTTACGTTTCTCTTGCGACTATGAATTTCATTTATGATGCTTGCTATATTTTGTTTTCGGGTTGAAGCAATCCCTTCCATATTATGAGAATGCTGATAAAGGTTATTGATTTAGTAACAGAACACTTCATGCTATCTTTAAGATTGTCAAACATTTCATAGTACGTGCTAAGTTGACACCCCTGCCCATCTGCCCAGCAATACCCTCCCCCCGGACTCCGGCTACATCTCCCCAAAAGTTGTGAAGTGATTAATGAGTAGTGTTTGTTCTTCTCAACAAATATTATAACAAATATACACACTGAATACTTAGTGGTGAACCCTGTTTTTCAGCACAGGCTTAATAAACTTCGATGTTCTCGCTATGTTTGTCTAGCGTTAACAGGAATCGCCTATTTTCTATTTCTCAATTGTAACTGTTCACACCAAGGCTCGTTAAATTGTGAAGACAACCCTACCAACTGGAATTCCCTGACGAACTTTGCTTTATTATTAAAGGCAAGACAATATGGTTACAGCCCGTGAAATTACTGGGTAAACCTTAAAAAAACTCACAGCAACTGCGAGCCACTTAATAAAGTAAACATGATAGATTTTGCAGATTATGTCCTCAGTAACACGCTATTTTTGGAATAGGGCCTGTTGCAACGTGGAAGAGAACAAAAGATTGCAACGGAGTAAAACAAAACAAAATGGCGTTTTGAGACAATTGTGGGTGAGCGTTTGTTGCGTGTTAGCTTGTTATATAATTAAACGTTTTGATGACAGAGAGAGCCCAAAGTACCCTGCTACGCTTGACAGCACGACATGCAACACCACAACATATTTGAACTCAATCCTACCTTGACTCGCGTTAGTAGAATTCATTGCTATTATTCCTTGTGTGCCAAAATTTTACACAAAAGAATGAACTCTGCACCAGAACAGGCTGAACTAGACGAAACACAGACACAATGAACTCTGACTTTGCACTGATACAGCAAAATTTCTCGTGTTCCGGTTGCCTTGTGAACGTTTATGTTAATTTTAAGGTCAACAATGTGGGATGCAAGATAAAAGGGGCTTCCCGCCGTCACGTAACAACTTTTTAATTTGTTTTATCGCAGAGTCGGCTAGGAAAACAAGCAGTGGAAAACTAGGAATAAGGATTTGAGAATTCGGCTTTCAATATTGTAATAATTTAACACTTCATAAAGGATGGTACTTTGAGTTATTTTGGTCGCGCACAAATTCCCCTTAAAATAGCAGTTTACTAAGATAGAAAAACACCAAAGAGAGAAGATTAAGAGAAGATTTGCACTAGGATTAGAAACGACAGACCCAAACAAACAACAAAAAAACAAACAATCAAACAAAATTAAAGAACAACTACAACAAAAAGATATACTTTTTGCGACTGCAGCCTGTTCAATGTACATAAATGCGAATTGTACCAAAATCATTGATAAGAGGCTTAAAATAACCTTCCCAAGTGTTACCAACTTAAGCAAATTAATTATCTCACCAAATCAAAGACTGCAAACAATGCCTTTTTATCTGTCGAGATATGCCAGCCGAGATATGATACGAGCACGTCAGGGTTACGATTTGCCCCGGTGAGCTTAGCCTAAAATATAGCTATTGTTCTGCAGTACACTATAATTTAATTTTAACAGTGCATTCACAGACCAATTTGTTCAAGTAGATGGTATTTGTCTTGAACAAGGCGCCTTAAGGAAACTGTTGTCATAGCCAACAGTTTTCATCGGTTTAAGTTTTTACATATGGGGGGCGTGCTATTTAAATAAACATTCTTTGTTCTGGAATTTGTGCAACATCGGCACTGCCTAAGGCGAAATTATATTTTTTCTGTCGCCGTTTATGTAGGGGATACCTTGATCCAAGGAATTTACAGAGTGCCAGGAAACCCCTCTATAACCCATTAACTCCCTACTCCGCACGCGCTAGCAGATTGCAGACAGTCATATTTTCAACTATTTTTTTTGCTGAAGATGCCATAAACAACAGAATAGTCGTGCTGCAGCCGAACGCAACAGACATTTTTGCGAGGGGGCGGGGGTACTCATGCAGTAGTGCCTTCACTCTCATTGCATTCATTATGATACAACTAAGGGACAGCTCATGGTAAAAATCAAATTAATATCTGCCCGCTTGAAAAACAAAACAGCACAAATATGATTTCTCCCCCGTCGTACCATTTGGCAGGCTATCGCAATGCTCTTATCTCCAGTCGATAAATGATCCACGGCTCCCCTTCTCCCCCGCGGGGTACTCCCTTATATGGGCTATATAGGTATGTGCGGCCCCAAAGGGTAGGGTTTTTCAGCCGTTTTGGTAATAAATAGGGTATCGCTTTTGGCCATTTTGGTCTTAAATAGGGTATGGTTTCAGCACTCTAGTCTTGAATTGGGTATATCCTTAGAAGAAGCTACCTTTTCTTCTTTATCGATAAAACCGCCAACAAAAGACCTTCATAACTTATGTTTGGGGCAACTATGTCAGCCGCAAAGGTCATAAATAGGCTATCGAATTTTTGGACAGGTTATAAATAGGGTAGCAAAAAACGCTGATTTTGGTCATAAATGGGGTAAGGGTTTTGAGAAGTGGGCCACACATCCCAACCCAACTTTTTCTGGAAGTACCCCCCCCCCCCCCCCCCCCGACGCCCGGCCCTTTTCCTAGCTAGGAATGTATTTGGTTACTTTTTGGCGATGTTTTTTCAAACATTTCAAAGGACGCGGATCTGAGGGGCACTTCCAGGCAGACAGATGAATGCAAGCAATGAGAAGAACACAAAAAATAAATAAACATAAAGGCTCGAGTATGGCCCTTAAATTTCAAGGTGATATACCGAGTTCTCGTTTTAAGATTGTTTTTGTTTGCCTACTCTCTTTTTCTATTTTTAGCGTGAAGATGAAAAACCCGATCATGAAAAAGAGATGGGTGCGTTAAAAAAAAAAAAAAAAATGCGTTGCCTTTCACGAGTTTCTCTTAAATACACACCCTGATTTTCTAGGTCGAACAACAAACTCATACTCAATTTCAGAACAGAATGAAACATTTCTGACCATTCGCCCGCCGAGAAGATTTTATGTGCCTATACATACCGCCTTTTGACATACAGTCCCCTTAGAGAAATCTCATTTTCTTTTTTTTTTTTGAAATAATTTCCTCGTTTCAGAGTAACATTTTGGTACAGAAGGCAACACACCAGGAGCCCAGCAGAGATTTCTTTAATCTTTATTGTAGATTAGTAGGTTCTGAAGGGTGGATCTCTGTGGCTTGGAAGAACTACAGTAATCACGGCGATAAAAGCTTGAAACAAAACTAAATGTTCGCAATACTGACGCTGATCACAACTGAAATCGAAACCAATTTTTAGTCCTAAAACAAACTATTCATGAGCTGTCATACAAAAATCCCCGACGAAATTCACAGGAAAATAATCACGCTTGTTCAGTAATCACCCATTGTTCAATGTCATGTAGTCTTTGTAAACCACGGGCTATTCGTGTTCTTAAATTACGCAACTAACGTCCAAGAGCTTTTCTCGGCCCTTCCTAGCTCAGTGATAGACCATATTCGTATTCCCGGTATTGGACTGGCACTAGCTTGAAACTGAGGCTGATGGTGGGAGTCTTTTCAAATGCAAATGATATTCCTCCGTGTGAGCCTCCATTGCAAGCTAGTCCCAGTCCAATACCGAGAATACGAGTATCTGCTGTCTGATCACTCTGCAGTGAAACGAAAACAAAATAATTTCTAACTTAGTATAAGTAAGAAAACATTAGTCGTATAGGAGGGGGCATCTCGTTTATTGATCAGACATAAATTGCCCTAGGATTGTTATCAACACAATAAACGTAGTAGACAAAAACAAGGAAATTTACTAAAACAGAATTTCCAAAATGAACTGATCAAAAGCGGAGATGTCGTCGAAGTGACAACTCCTAACGGACTAACTCCTTAAATATTAACTTCTTAGCATAAATACGTAACCTGCATATCAACGAATCTACATACCAGCACAAAACTATCTTACAATAACAACGTGAAAAATTATATTTGTTGTCTAATCACTCTGCAGTGAAACGAAAACAAAATAATCTCTAACTTAGTATAAGTAAGAAAACATCAGTCATATAGGAGGGGGCATCTCGTTTATTGATCAGACATAAATTGCCCCATTTCGAAGATAAAGCACAGTTTAAAGAGAATTATAGACCTAGGGAACGAGAAACTGCAAGAAGGGAATTGATGTTGTCTTTAACATAGCCGTCCTTTGCACGATCCGATTTCCAACGACCATGTCGTTTAAACAAACGATCGCTGATGCTAGCATTCGCAGCGGCAGAGGCACCATGCACCTGATCTTAAGCTATGCAAACCATAGCTAGACTTAGGAAAACCTAGTTTAACTAAGGAATTAAGCAAAAGCTCCCTAGCTCTGGTATAGGATATAGGTCGCGAACCTAAAGAATAACAAAGAGTGGACTTATGATAAACAAGGTTGCGAAATACAAAATCGCTAGAATTGCAGTTCAAAGCAGCGAGATGAAAATAACGAGAAATTATCGTATAGGGACAAGTGACAGCACCTGTCCGAGCCAAAAGAACTGAGGAACCAGAGAGGCGGATCCAGGGGAGGGGTTGAGGGGGTTGCAACCCCCCCCCCCCTTTGAGCAGCATTTTTTTTGGTTATTTTGTTTGATTCTTCCTAAAAATAATAGAAAAAAGTTGTTTTTTACAAAGTTGTTTCACTTCCACCATTCGACTGCTTTTCAAGTTTTGAAAAGATAATGTACATTTCGCGACTACTGTGGAGGATATTACTTGCAAGAAGGTCGTATCAGGATCGCGTCATCAGACAGGATCAGATGAAACAGGCGACATGAACAGGTGAAATTCATTCAAACGTAAACGAGTGGGATTGGGACCAAGCGAATGTTTCAGTATTGTTGAAGTGTGTTCAACGTTGGACGGAAAATGAAGAAAGTAACAGATTTTTATACAAAGAAATCAGGTAAGTTCGTGGTTCTTTTTCAAAAGAAGTCGTTTAATTTAATTCTGTAACACCAATAACTACTTTCAACAGCCAATAGCCTCGACATACCGTGCAATTCATAAACAAAGTGCATTTTCCATCGGACCGCCATCTTGAAAACTGCCTAGCAAGAAAATCATTTCTTTCGAATATAAACATTTTGCAGGTTCAGCCCAATCAAGGTCTGAAGAATTCGCGAGTAATAATGAAGGTATTAATGAAGGTAAGCAGAAATAAAATTGTCATTAAACGGAGACAGATACAATGAAATTTATCATGATATCTTCACTAAGTGAACTGTCATGATAAACACAGAAAGAAGCTGTTCTGCTCCTCCTAACAAGCTACCAAAACTCGGCAACTCAGACGATCAAGCTGGAGTGTCCGGGATTGCTTTTCCAAACATCCATCGTCTTCTGCTCATTGCGTGCACCCTACCAATCAGTAGTGCGGAAGCTGAGCGGTCCTTTTCGCTCATGAAACGGATCAAAACCTGCACCAGATCAACGATGTCTGAAGAGCGCTTTTCAGATCTCGCTGTTATTGCTATGCATTACCCTGAGAGATTCGAGGTAGACGAGATATGCGAGGCCTTTGTAAAAGCTCATCTTAGAAGACTATTTCAGGCTACGTTGTTTGATTAATGAGGTATGTAGAGAAACGGCAAATAACTATTGATGATACTGCTGTCCCTTTCAATCATGCATTATTATTTCTGGGTTCCTGGCTGAGAAATAAGATAAATTCCAGATTTTATATCATGCCTTCACAACTCTTTTGAAGTCTCGGGAATGCTGCAAAAGGCGTTTTAAAAGGAAAAATCGGAAACATTATTTTTTGGGGGGAGGGACATGGCTCCGGACCCCTTAAGAGCTCGTGCCAGAGGCACGGGGCCGTAACTCGCCTTCCACACCATTGGCGTTAAAGGTTACTACAATAGTGTACAACCCCCCCCCCCTTTCAGAAATTCCTGGATCCGCCCCTGAACCATCCCTATACACGTCAGTCTTACTGCCCAGCAATAATAATCTTAACGTAATCTAAATTATGGAAATTTACATCACAACAGCGCAACTTAGCTAGCTCATCAAAGCGTGAAAATGCACAATAAGCGGTAATAAATAAAGCTGCAATTCGGAGACTAGACAGGTTAGCAGATGGCGAGGCATACTTTGAACATATTGAAGAAACCATCTCAGGAGAAACTGGCTCCTTTTTAACCACTGGTTTAGCGCAAATCCGGACACCGGCCTCGAGAATGTTCTTTACCAGAGGATCTTGACGTGGATCAGGAAAACCATAGAGCTTGTTAGCCCACGAAATACCACAGGAAGCATTACTGTGAAGTACGGAGGAACTTGTATCACTTTCGATAGGATGCTCTAGGTAAAGAGCGACGTCTAGCGGCCTTGTAGGCAAAGCAGTGATCTCGGGAAAGCAAGATACCCAGACTCTGAATTTCTGAAAAGACCTAGAATACTGATCAATGGTGCGTGGAGCCTTGGATTGCAATGCACGAGTCGGAAGCGAACTGACAAGTCTACGGAGCTCAGGATTCTGTAGGGTGGAGCTAGTCCGCGCAAAAACAACATCACCTTGTGCAGAGAAAAAAAAAATAGAAAAATGATTTTGAATAATGAAAAACTAAACAGAAAAATAATCTCAGGTATAGGCAGATAGTCCAGTGGGGAATACAGCAAGTAACAA
Source organism: Orbicella faveolata (assembly GCF_042242905.1). Classification (NCBI taxonomy): domain Eukaryota; kingdom Metazoa; phylum Cnidaria; class Anthozoa; order Scleractinia; family Merulinidae; genus Orbicella; species Orbicella faveolata. The sequence goes on along the minus strand of NW_028301578.1, from coordinate 5,708,344 downwards.
ATCTCAACATGGACTACTACTAGTGGCCGTGAAAAAAGCCCAGTGGCAACCAGAAATAAAGCAAGTGTACAAATGCCCAGCGGCAAAAGAAATAAACGCACAAAGCCAAGTGGCAAACACTTCAATTCCAAGAGCTGACGAAGCGAAAAATACAAACTAAAGGCTTAAATTTAACTGGCTCCATTAACACGTAAGAAAAGGACAAGCAAACTAAAATTATCAGAACCAAAAATACAATTCTCATTAGCACCATGCACAATAACTCACCTTCCTTCAGCACTTACATAATTTGAATGCTCAATAACTTGGGTGACAAGGCAAACGGTAGGGACCAACCAACAGTTTCACCTCCTCAGCTATGACTAAGAGCATCTACACCCAAAGTGTTAAGACTGTAAAAGCGCGAATAGAACCTAGGAAACTTGGTGTTTGCATAACTAGCAAAACAATCTACGGTGAAAGGACCCCATCGAGAATCAATTTCACGAAAATAATCGTTGGAAACACACTTGTCCAGTCGTCAAAATCAACGATCTTACTGTAATAATCAGCTTTCTGATTAAGCGTCGGGGGAATCCATTCGACTGACAACCTAATACCATGAGCAGAGGTAAAACAGAAAATACCCTTAGCAATAGCATTCAAATGCGGCTTGTTGCTCCCAGAATCTGTAATGAACGCTACGGCTTTATTATCAGTATAAAGCTTAACAGAGGAATTATGCAAAATGGGAGCAAAACTTCTTAACGCAAAACTAACAGACTTCAATTCCCTCCAAGTGGAGCTTTGCTTCGTTTCAAGATCATCAAAATTCTTGTGGGCAACAGGAAACCCCTCGACCTCAACATAAGTATAAGAAGCGCAAGCAACTTCACTAGCGTCGGAATCGAATATACAATGTGATGAGGGATATTAACTAGATAGACAAAAGGTCTAGAATTAAGTGCTCGAGCATTTAACTCAGAAATAGCCTCAGTAGTACGAAAAACCCTGGCTTTCAATATGCTCTGCTGTCAATAACGGAATGCGGTGCTTCTGCAAATATGACCGAAAACAAGCCACAGGAAATGATACACCAGGTAACCTGAGCCAGCATCCTTGCAGTAACTATACGAGAACTAGAAACCCCCCTAATGGACGCAAGCAAAACTGATATCTTATCTTCAGGAATAGACAATGAACCCCGGGCAAAATCCCAATGAAAACCAAGCCAGCGAAGCGACTGAACAGCGATCCACATACATTTATCCTTCTTTGGAACGAACCCCGAGCTAATCAAATCAGAATGCACCAACAAAGATTGTCGAAGGCAAGTATCCTTCGAACCGCATACCCCTAAACCATCGTCTAAATAAACTACAATGCGGATAGCCTGACTACGCCAATGCTTGACGAGGGGACGCATAACTTTGGTGAAAATGTAAGGGCCCGTAGAAAGACCAAAGGGCAGAACGACAAACTTAAAATATTTTCGAACCCCATTGAAAACCCACGAAAACCCGAGAAATCTTTGATGTGAGGGGTAAATTTCAACACGATGATACCCTGACTTAATATCGAAAGAATAAGCCCATTAAGTAGAAGGTGACTCGCCGATGAAAAAATTTAGCATGGACTGGGAATCCTCAAACTTAATTTTGGACTTATTTACAAAGAAATTAATTAACATACCTGAGGTCTAATATGAGCCTCTTCTTACCACTTGACTGTACAGAAACAGACAATGGATTAACCACGTCAGGTGGGCAAGTACACGAAACAATAGAGCCAACACTAGGTAACTCTTGAATAGCGGATTCTAGAAAATCACTCTCGCCCAAAGCTGAGCTATTATTAGTAAGAAAAACACTTGTAGGTTCCCGTGAAAAGTGGATCTTATAACCAAAACTTAAAGTATCTAAAATAAACTTAGAGGCACCAATGCTTTGCCAAAAAGAAATGTTCGCTTTAAGCCTACCCTTAACAATAACCTGATTACAGCCTTCAAAATATTCAGTAAAGCTAGAATCAAGAGAAATGTGACCCAAGTCAAAGTTGAAGTCAGAGTACTTATCTGGACCCAATCTTGCAAGAACATTTGCCAAATCAGACGGTGGTTGACTTTGTGGACGTTGAACTGGCGCCAGTGTTAGTGAAACTACCTCTTGTCTTGTAGAAAAGAGGGCAGGCTGGCAAATTAGCTCAGTGTCCTCGCTGATTGCAGTTAAAGCAGACGTCGGAAGGCTGGACTTGTCGGGCGGCACGAAAGGACTGACGAAAATTAGAGTCAGCAGAAAAAGGAATGGACGTAGGAGAAGCAGAAGACCCAGACCCTTGTGTAGCTTGAAAATCTCGGGATTTAAGAGCACTTGAAAACCTTGAAACACGAGGTTTGGAAGACTTCTGTTTAATCTTGGTAAGCACAGGTCGCTCAGCCGCTCGAAGTTTCTTCAGAATTTTCGGCGAGCTCGTCGGACTCATATTCCTCAACTGCAGCCCAGCCAGCGGGACTTTAGTCAGCAAAGCGGATCAACTTAATGCGTTTCTCGAGGTCAATTTCTTCAGTTCTCGCCGAGTCTCAACCTCGCGTTCGTCTAATGAGCGCTTGAAATCACCAAACGTTTTCTGCAACTTCGCATCAAGGAGGGAAACGTCTATCGACTGAAGTTGGGATGATGCAGTCTCCGGCGGTGGATCAGGCATAGCACGAAATTTACTAAAACAAAATTTCCAAAATGAACTGATCAAAAGCGGAGATGCCGTCGAAGTGACAACTCCTAACGAGCAAACCCCTTAAATATTAACTTCTTAGCATAATTACGTAACCTGTATATCAACGAATCTACATACCAGCACAAAACTATCTTATAATAACAACGTGAAAAATTATATGGCCTATTTGCCTATTTCAAGGAGAGAGCGCTGAGAACAAAGGTTGGTGATGAACCAGCATTTCGTCTAGTTATAGAAGAAGTTCCCTTAGCTTATAATTAAGTTCTCTTATGTACCTCTAAATACTGTTATTCCTGTCCTTACTTATACGACTTATACGTCATCTGAAGTTAGGGGTTGCTCAACAGCTTTCATCGCGTCCCGGGGGAGGTACTTTGGGAATTTCTGGGTGACGATGTGCCGCTGGGACCTTGGAACCCTTAGCCTATACCAGAGCGTAGTTCAGCTGAATTTTGCTACCCTATACTAGAGTAAACTCCCCAAATCCCCCCATCTATCGACACTGTTGAGGCTGATTTGCGTAAATTTAAACTTGCTGATTTGTTTTTTTTTTTTTATATTTTTGAGTGGCAATTCGTGGTTTCGTTAGTCTAGATAAAATCTTAAACCAACTAGTCAGTTTTGTGAAAAATGATACCCTATTCTACTATTCTAGACCCAAACGCTCTGATTTATATACCCTATCCTAGAGTAAACTGCTTGAAAACCATACCCTTCACAGCGGCACATACCTATATGGCCCATATATGGCAGTGCCTCCCCCCCGGGCATCGCTTTAAACCGCGAGCAAGGAGAGGCGAATCGCGTTTACATAAACAACTATGATATGTATAGCGGCATAGCAACAGGCTGCGAGAGCATCATATTATTTCGGCTCTTGTTGCAGGCTTCTTCTCGGTGGAGACGATCGACAGCCGGAAATACGTCGGCGTGCGCGGGGTTACAGCATAGCAACGTTCCACCTACGCAACCCCCCCTGCCACGTGACACAGGGTAAAGTCTCAAATTTCTATCGAGTTGTGTTACTTCCCCAAGGGCATGAAGAGGATTGAGCGAGTGTATTGAGGTGTACTGTGGTTATTGCAAAGATATGGTTTGGCATCGATACTTCCTTTAATTTTGACCCAACAACTTTTGCACTAAACGATACACAGGTCCTCAAGTTAGACCAAACGACGTCTTTTCATAGTCACGGCAAGTGTTCTTGTTTGATATTGACATTAAGAGTACACAACATTTGGATATGAATTCGTCTGAAGGTAAGTCCTGTGAAATGTATATCTAGTATAAAGTAATAGCAGTAATAAGTGAGTTATTGTAAGCAATATTTTGCTATATCAGATCTGATAAATCGTGTTAACTGTCTCCAAATAGCTGAATAAGTTTTTAGAGTTCAGAACTTGATTATCATTACGGGTGATCGCGTGCACGCATCTTGCTTATAAAATATTGCTCACTGGATACGAATGAAAGACCATGACAGCTGTAATGAAGGAAATTATGCGTAAAACAAATTACACAAAGGAAACAATTCATTTATGACCACAGAAACAATATTGTTGAATTGTATGATATCTGGTGTACGAAAATCAATCTGTGAGGAAAACGGTGAACACGAAGGGTCCACAGCAATACAGCAAAGAGTCAAAGCTGTTGTTAAGATCGTTAATTTAGTACACGTTTAAGACAGGATGCTAATTTTCGTTCAGAAAAATGGAAATAGAAGTCGTGGAAATCACAAATGCACTATTGAAAGAATATTTGTTGAGACTGTTTTTTTTTTTAGTTAAAAAAAGTGAAATATATATGCGATTTGACGTTTCGATGCATATAGTAATACAGTAATACTATTGACATTGGTATGGGAACATAAAACGTGGCAATGCGGTGTTGAAATATACAGTCCAGGATGTTAAATCAACACGTGTTAATTAGCATTTTGTTTAGATTCTTGTTTATCATTAGAAATAATTACTTCGTACAACCTGCTTCCATTCATAAGAATGAGAAAAAAGTTAACAAAAATTAAAACAAATAAAATAAAAACAACGAAAAACAGACACTGTTAATCCCTTGTTAATCATATCAAGGTAAGGTGGTGACCTTTTACCGCACACGTACCCAGATCAGTTAACGAATAATTGTCGATCATCGCAAACATTGTAGCCTGCGTAGCGGGGGGAGGGGGGGGGGGGGGGCAGAGCGCGGATGGGTGGAGGGGGACTGTCTTTTTGCCTCCCTACACCCGGCCCTACCCCGTTTACGCCCGCATCTGGGCAGTTTATACCATAGCACACCTTATCTATCGCATATTATTTTGCGCTGGTCTTTCAAAGGAAACCCAATCATTTTCACGTTCTATCCAGTGGTATCGTAATCGTTTGATTACACCCTGTTTATACCAAATTAACTTCATTTGGACCAACAAGTTGACATATCGGTATATTACATTTGCTTAGAAGGGAACTCTAATGCACATCAACGCCCAGATTTCTGACACAAAACTGCAGTTTGGTGATCTGTGAAAGCTCTTCGTTCATCGTCGTCACTCTTCGGCCCGGATTAGAGAGATTTGGTGCGCAGGTTTGCGTGAAGAGCTATAGGGAAGATATTTGTGTACAAACATTGTTTTTGCTATTCATAACATGAAACAAAATAATCCTTTGTTTCACCAGCCAGTAGTTCTCTGGTTTGCATATTCATAACAATAGGTTACGTCACTGACGTTTGCTATAAATCACGCTAAGAGTGATGGCTCTTGCTTAAATAGCATGTTCTGCCGTGTATAATTGATATTAGTGGATTAATCTTTTTTAAGCCACAATAATCTCTCGATCTCAGACCGTCCTCCTTTTATACCAAATGCGATTTAGGACAAATACATTGAGGAGAACAAACGAATAAACGCAACTTCTACCAAATGCCACTTCCACGAAAGGCTTCTCGCCATAATCGTGGATCGACTCGTAAACTTCACCTTTCTTGAGACCTCCCAACAATTTTCACCAATATACAGGGGTCAGTAATTTACAACGGACACTTTAATCTCTGCCAGGGTAGCCGTTGTACAGACCAGGAGTTGGAAGGAGGGGGGGGGGGAAGCGGGGGGGGGGTTGATCCCATACAAACAGGACGGGGGTGCCTACCTTTTAGGCGTAGACCTGAAAACAAGCTCCCGGCGAGCGTGAACGCCCTGATCGCCTCGCTCTCCGAATTCTTCCGTTTCGCGCTCGTCGGCTAGGTTCGGTCGCCAATGTTTTTTCCATCTTCACTGGGAACATGTTCGCAGGCTATTTAGGCGTTTAAAAAAGCGGTTTTACTACTTCTTAGCGTGTTCAGACTCAAAACTTTGACAGCGAGAGCTTTAGGGGTACCTTTAAGGATATTAAGCCGAAAAAGAAATATGACAGGGGATATTTGGCAATCAACTTTTTTCAAATTTTGTCACACTTACACCGGGAATTCACAACTCATCAGTAATAGAGTGCAAATTCAATTAAGGTGTTGTTTTAGAATTGATACCTCTTGGGGGTGGGAAAAAAAAAAAAAAAAAAAAAAAATCAAGCCAAGCCCACATAACAGGATCTTAGTACCTCTTGAGGCTTTCCAAAATTTTTGACGAGCACCCCCGTCCTTTTAAGCATGGGATCCCCCCCGGTGTACAGAGCCCTAGGAAACCTATGAAGAATCGTTTTGGGGGAAACTCTGACATGCACTCAAAACACCAGTTCGCGGCAAATTACTAGACAATCTTCTTAATTTATTTATTTCCTTAACAGAACAATTCCCTAGCAGTCTACAAGCCGCCGGCTACACTGTGTTGTACTGCATAACAATGGCCGCGGCCGTCACTGGAAATTTCCTCCTGATTTTCATCATAAAGAGGAGGCCTGACACGAGGTCAATAACTGGATTTCTGTTTGTCAACATGGCCGTCGCTGATCTCCTGGTGACATCGTTCGTCATGCCCGTGTCGATAGAATGGGTTTATTCCGGTGGGAAATGGCTGCCGGGAATTCTAGGTCACATCACGTGCACTCTGGTGTACTTCATCTTTTACGTCACTCTGGCGGCATCCATCTTGAGTCTCTCCCTGATGTCAGTGGACCGGTATTTGGCGGTGATTTTTCCTCTCCGTCGTTTTCCAAGATTTCGCCGCCCAAAAGTCCTCGCCGTCGTAGTTTGGTTAAGCTCAATGGTGTTTTCTGTTCCTATCGCTTTTGTATGGCGGCTTGTGGAGTACAAGCCATTGGATATATTTACTTGTTCCCCGCAGTTTGAGCGGCTTGGAACATTCGGTATGAAGGGATATTACGTCTACCTGGTTCTCCTCATGTACCTGATTCCACTTTTCGCGATTTCATCGCTCTATGTTCTGGTTGGCCGCGCGCTTTGGCGAAGAAATGTTCCTGGTGTGGTGTCAACAGAGACCGAAAAACGAAACAAAAAGACAAAACTGATAGTTGTACGCATGCTTGCCATAATTACCGCTGCCTTTGCACTTTGCTGGTTCCCAGCGCACTGTTACCATCTCATTTTGGCATTTCGTCCAGATATTCATCTTGCCAGTCCTCCGTATGTAATGTTCCTTTGCTTTTGGTCTGGTCACGCTAACAGCGCAGTAAATCCATGGCTTTACATCATGTTAAATGACAAGTTCCGGAAAGTTCTTTGGCATGTGTTCTCTAGAGCTCGGAGTGGAACAAGTCGTACCTCAGCGGAAGGCAATTTAGTTAGCCGTCTAATTGCAGACCCTATCAGAGAAACAAAGGTTTGAACTGACAACCCCAAACAGCGGGTCGACTAATCAAGCAGAGACGTCTACTTAACCCTTTCGCCACGGGATAACACTTATGTGCTTGTCAGTAATTAAGGCCACTGTCACTTGCTTAGTGGTTGCTCATGCGATGTTTGGAGTGTACAGATCAACAGTTTTCAAATAGGATATCATACATTATCATATCTATTAACCCTCGGACGTACAAGGACTGGGGGAGGGGGGAGAGGCGCGCACGCATGAGGTTTTTCAAAGTTTCGGTAAGGCGATTTACAAGTGAGTTTTAAATGGTTTTTTTGTGCGCATTTGCGAGCATGCGAGCAGTGCGTTTACTTTTGCGAGCACGAGCAGTGATCAAATTTGCCTTGCGAGAAGCGAGCACTTCAGAAAATACCTGATGACGAGCAGCGAGCATTTCGTAAATTTAACACACGCAACCGATAATTATTGTATTAATAAAGTGTATTATCGTTTGTCTCACGATGTAGTCACTTGAGATGTAGATCACGACGTTTCGACTGCTTACTGCTAGTCTTCTTCAGGCGATAAGGTCGACTGATTGCACGGTAAAATGACAGCAAAACTATAAACAATTCTGCAATCGAATATTTTAGCGACAGTTGACCCAGTGGCGACGAACATTATTGCAACAATTTCGGTCGCAAAAAGCTGTTATTCGAATCATTTTCAATCCAAAGCAAAACTAAGGCCGGAGTCAAATGCCATACTTCAAATGAGCCGAACCCAACTCAACCAATTAGGCTCATGTGAAGTTCGGCGTTTGACCCAATTAAGGTGGCTGAACACAGTTTTTGATACCTGCGTTTCATTCACCTTTTTCTCTAAAACCCTTGATCCCTCGGTCGCCAAAAATAGCAGCAAGCAAGTTAGCAACACAAACTTTGTTCTTTTTTATTGTTAAGCTGACGTATGCGCCGTTGCCATGGCAACATGGATAGACATAAACAGGCCTTTAAAATCGGTTTTGTTCATTTGCAGAAAATCTAGTCATTAGATTTTCTTTATAATTTGCATGTAATAAGCTTGTAACGATTCTCACAAGTTAACACCATTTTGCTAATAATTTAACAGAGAGATCTTTAATTATCCCTTGTTGAAGGTTCACTAGAATATCTAGAATTTCCTTTGTTAAAATTCAGTTATTTTCAATACTCCAGTTACATATTTCCTAAAGTATTTTCGTGCCAAATTTCGTGAAATTCTAATGAGTGGTTCTCGAAAAATAGGCGTATTTCCGAGAGTGCAATTTTCATTCAATCGCAATTTTTTGACTTACTACGCATGCGCTGCAATTTAACTGGGTTCATTCGGTAAGAAAGAAAAAGCTGAGAAGCTATTGCTGGGTTCTTTGCATCGTTACCTTTTCTAACATATCTTTGTAATAAAAGACTAAAGCCATCAATACACCGCGTTCAATTATAGAGAAAAATAGCACAGCTAGATAGTGTGGGTGTTGAGTAAATAAAATGATCGCTCTATTGACGGCGTATTTGTTTTTTCCAGTCCTTGTGCGCGCGCTGAATTGCATCAGCAAAAGCGCGCGCGAAAACTGTGTTCGGCCACCTTAAGGACGGTACCTACTTTTGTTAGTGCGCACACTTCCTGCGCATCACGCAAGGCATGGTTTAAGCGCAACGCGCGCGCTGGGGGTTGACCTTGACGCAATCAACTACGCTACCGAGTACACGACTAAAATGAAAGCAAAATTTTCCTACTGTGACCAAATCAAGTTTAATGAACCTGTACTTAAACCAGGAACACCAGAATAGCAGCATATCGCTAACCAGTAACTGTTAACGTCTTCCAGCTGAAAAACTAGCTGTTATCTGTCGAAAATTATACTGAAATCCAACTGTAAACATGTACCTGCAGATGGCGTAGTGCACGCGCAAAACACATGTGAGATACGCAAATGTTTTACTTACTGGGGAGGTGACAGGAAAAAATGTAACGCGTACCGTAAAAGTTTTAAAAAAAGAACAATAACTTAATAAAAAATAAATAAATAAATAAATAAAAAACGCGTGGTTACCCCTACTTTTTATGTTATGAAATGGAAGTGGCAAGCCTATTCAGCGCGTGCTTAGTTTCTGGTTGTGAGCAAAAGGTATTTAGACTGTATTTTAGCTGAACCAGAGGAAGGCTGTCAGAGACGCTAAAAGCGCTGTTGCAAAGATTTTGTTATAAATGGTTTAAATGTAACCATTTACCATTAAGTTTTAAGATCTTTATAAATATGTTTGCTTTTCTGTGTGCAATGGAGAATTCTAAGAAAATCTGTGAAGAGATATCCTTTCCTTTTTTTTTCAGAAAAATGCTGATGTCAGCATTTTTGTTGAGATTCAAGGCTAATTATCTAGAAAAAATACATGGCTACCCCAGTTTTTCTTTGTGGATTCCAATAGCCTTGTAAAGATCTATTTTTCCGCATGGTCCTAATCTGGCGCAAAAACCTTTGTATTTAGTGGGCACCGTTCTTAAGTTCGACTGATTTTATTTGGAGCGGCTGAGGCGTTCTTCACGCCTGGCCAGCCGTGAATAACGCCTGAAGACCGACTTTGGGTCAAACGCCGATCTTCACGTGAGTCGAACCACACGCGTAATCAAAGGTCTAAAGGCGCAATTTTGACTTTCCTTTGAAAACCACTGACCAGCAAGATCGTTTTTGTTGTTTGTTTGGTGTAACAGTTCGGTTCGACTAAATAGGCCCACTTTTGACTTAAACAGGCGTTCTTTTAATTATTTGTGTCGAACAAAACTGTCGTTAGGTTCGGCTCATGTGAAGTACGGCGTTTGACCCGGGCCCAAATCAAAATGTGAATTTATACGTACGATGTTTAATTTCTTGAGTTACAATTTGACCGTTTTGCTGGTATATATCACATTTTCTTCTTGGAGAGTTAAAAAGGTAGATAGGGTTAATCTACCCTACGAGCGGTTGGTTCCTCCTACGCCGAGCGAACGGTCTGCTTTCCCATCGAGCATGCGCGAGTTCGTCACGCCCCACGTGATGCATTTGGTGTCAGTTTCATTTGTTGGCTAGAAGTGTTTGTACAACGCCGGTCAAAAGAATGCAAATTTCTCGCAGAAGCGCAGTTAAGGCACTAGAGGAAGAACTTCCAGCAATGTACAGCACAGTATCGAAGAATTAAGAGTCTTTGAACATCGCAACCCAGATCGTGACCGTCCGCAGTGGAGTTGGACGTTGATCGCTACCCGGTGGGCTCGCTTAATTAAACGCAGCAGTTGTGTTGGTGAGCGCATGTGTGCGAGCCTAAACCAGCTTGTAAACTAGTTTTACCAGTTGAAAGTTAATTTATTCGTCCATGGCGTTGGACGGTGGTTAACTCAAAGGAACGAACGGTTGTTCGCAGCAGTTTCTCTCTCGTTCGGCGTAGGAGAAACCAACTGCTCGCAGGGTGGGGTTACCCTAGCGTTGCGGTAACCCTAGTGCTCAGCTAGGGTTATACCCTAGATAGAGCCATGGTAAGCCTACCCGCCTGGTAAACACGTCCAGACTTTGAAGAGTTGTGAAATTATAATAATAAAAAAACATGTATGTTTCTTTGGTTATATAATTCTTGGGAAATGTTAACAACGTGGCATTTAGTCTGACAAGGGTTTCGAGTTCGGTCTCGATGATCGTCAAACTGTGTTTCGCACTAATTGACTGAAAAAGATTTAACGCACTGAAGTTTCATTTGGAGGCCTCCAGGATCTAACCAATTGCCCAGTGCAGCCATACAGCTCTGACAAGCTCTGAAGGTCGAATAGTAACTTCACAAATCGAATGTGGTTTAGCGTTTTCTGTACTCTTATAGACAACGAGTATGCTCATCACAGTGGTCAAAATGTTGTGGACTCACGAGGCGCACAAATTTTGACCACTGTGATGACGCATATCGTTGTCGATAAGAGTACAGACAACACTAAACCGCATTCGATTTGTTTTTTACCACAAAATCAACGTCAAAGAAAATATTTTTTTTCAGAGTGTGACACATTGACGCGAGCAGTGTTGTCTAAACTCTTATCGACAACAGCAAATTAGCCAATCAGATTTCGAGATTAGTTGCAATTGTGGTAAAAATTCATATATACAGCGCGTGCATGTTTCCCGAACTTTTCCTAGTTTTGCCATAAGGGAAACATTGTTTACAGCGTTAATTTTTTTCCAAAATGCAAATTATGCTTCTGCTACACGGCAGAGAATTTTGACAAAAATCCGAGCTTGCGAGCAGTGGCAAAAATTGTGCGAGCACGAGCAAGCGAGCACACATCTAATTTTTGAGAGCAATTCGAGCAAAGGCCAAATTTTTTGAGCACTCTTAAATTGAATGAGACCGTTGGATACCCCTATTTACTCTAAGAGGCTGAAACTTTCAGTAGCTGTTCATTTATTCTCCAGGGTTATTTTGAAATTGTGTGTCAGTGTTTTTCAACGTTGCCATGGCAACCACAGATTTCAAGTAAGTCTGGCGTGTTATTTCTTGTTAATTTCCGTTATTGTTTGACTTTTTAAGAAAATAGTGAAATCCAAGATGGCGGATCCAAGAAAGCGGGTCAAACGACGTCATCTGGCGTCATATGACGTCGTGACCAACAAAAATAGTGTTATCTTGTAGAGCAAGCTCAGAGTTATTTAGCTGTGTCTTTATAGAACTAAAACCCAGGAGAAAGGTTCCGGCAATTTAGAGCTGAAAGGGTTGAACATTGCCGTTCAATAAACCGAATTGAATTTATGTTGAACTGCCGGTTCAACTGTTTTTCTACGACTTTTGACAACGCCATAGCAACCGCAAATTAGTAGGCAGGGTTGAGCTAAATTTTGTTGTCTCTGAGATAATTGTTTGTTTTAATCATATATTTTTTCTGTTCACTTGAGCAGCGTTACATAATTATCGATATTTTTTGGCATTCCATCGCAAGATTTCAGAGAAAAAAAAAATGAAATTCAAAAACTAATACTAAACCATTCGGCATCACAGATTAAAACCCTTTCCCGAAACTGCGAAAATACGTCCGAGGGGTAATGTTTTGACGCATTTTAATTACAGGGCAATCCTGATATAGCGAACTCGATAAAAAAAAAGGATAAAGTAAAATCGCTGGAGTGTTGTTTTCTAAAGCCTGGTTTTCACTAGCGACGCAAGCACAAGCGCAAGCGCGAGCGCAAACAAATTCTTATTTCGCTGTGAAAACGGCCTTGACGTAGGCATAAGCACAAGCGGAAGCATAAGCACAAGTACACACTCGCCTAAAGGCTCGTATGTTTACCAAGAAAATACAAGTGCCTCGTAGGATAATATTCCATGGTATACCACTAGAAAGCGTCGAATAACTAATATGTATCAGCGATACTCTTAGATAAGGAAATGATTGACTGAGATATCCAATGGAAGGCCTTAACAACTAAGCGATCAGTATTGTACTGCAATTTGATAAACTGGTGGAAGGATGACTGGCAGTGAACATATTCCTGGTATCAGGATTGAGTACTGTGGTTGCATTTTACACAAGCTGTATCGCTTTGTTTAAGCCGGTTTTCAGAGATCACGTTGCAGACCTTCACGTTGGTCAGGCACGCATGGTCATGTTTGTGTCAGTGAACGACAAAGAGGCAGATATAGACTACAAATAAATTTATGATCTTCACAATGCACGTACGTGATAAGCGAGGACTCTCAAGCGTCCCTCAAGTACGGGTGCTCTGTGTTTCGGACCATTTGAATGTCTTAGACATTCGGGCCACCTAAGTAAATTATCTACTGAAGTTATCATAGTTTTTTTTTTTGGTACTTTGTTTTTGTTTTACGGAAATTTTGGAGTATTTATTTGAAACTCAGTAGCTGTTTGTTATTTTGCTTCAACGATGGCTGACGCTAGAAATATAAGCTTTTCCAAGCTTGTTAAGACGGCTAATACATTTACCGCTGGGGCGTAGCTAGGGGGCGGGGGTGCTGAGGTGTCCATGACCCCTCCATTTGTAAGCCTTTTTTAAGCAAATAACCTACAACAGGTGGCAAAAACGACACGAAAATCTGGTGAGTACCCTCATTTTGACACAGTGTGATCCCCCTTTGAAAAATCCTTTCTACGCCCCTGTATCGCACGTTTCAGTTAACATCAAGTTGGTTTTTAAGTGCTTCACTTGCTTTCTGACTTAGTGCAATCTATTTTCTATAGTACCTTATAGCTCTCTTTGCTAGAGCAATTCATTTCAGAGTAAAATGTTTTTTATATTCTACGCTAAGGGGCTGTAGAACTCAATTTAGCCACTCAAGAGGCTCTTGAGCCAGTTGAAATCTTAGCGTAACATTTTTGGGAAATCGAGATTTAGAAAGTGCGGCGTGTCGCTCACATTGTTTGATAAAAATACTCTAGAAAAAGTTTGTAAGAATTCCATCTTCCTTCTTTCTCCAATTTCTTATACAGCCAACAAAGGTTGATTGCTACATCACAGTCTTGTTCCATATAGTTTCATGCGAGCCGACAACACGATCATGCAATCGTGGCGCCCAATTTTAAATAAAATGATTTTAAAGTAACTCTGTCTTGCTTACTAAGAAATTAATACATCTGTCTCTGCCTACGGTAAATTAAACCATCCAATACTGCTATGATTTGTCTGTCTGTTATCGACGATTAATTAAATTGGACTACTCGATGAGACACTCAACCCTAAGGGGGAAAGAGGGAAGGACCCCATGAGAAAAGGTCACGAGTGCTCGTCATCTCGCTTTGGGGTGTAAATCACGGATTTTGGTCTCACTTTGGGCATTCAGGGGGAAACGCCGCTAGTAATCCTCCAAGTATCTCTTAGGGTTGCACTCATGTCCATTTTCAAGTGCTATTTTATAAGGGTCAAATAAAGCTCGACCCCCGCCCATATTGATCTCCTGTAGTGGCTTAATTCAATTTTTTTCGACGAGCTTCCCCGACTTTTCCACATGAGGGTCCCTCTCCCGGTACTCGCTCAAAGGGTCACAGAAAGAACCTTGTGAATTGGACAACTGCAGTGACCTTTTCCTGCCAGTTTAAGAACAAGCATCTTCACACTCGCATATGAAATGCCAGCTATTACTACACTCGACAGTGGTCCACTTCTTATAATAATCACTGGGGTTGGTCGAGATAACCACACAGTCTCTATTCTTCTCAATGTTATATTCTTGTGGGTAGCCTGCCTTCCAGTTAAAATACGTGGCCTTGTCGGTTTGTCCCTTCCAACGATAAACACCCTCCTCATACCAGTCTGACAGAGCAATGTAGTACCTTCCTGCAGATAATATTTAACATATATATCGTTTACATGGGGTCTGCTCAGTTAACGAGCGTAAAGTCTGAATATAAAGCCTTTTACTGGAGTGTGATAATTCAAATGAAAGTTACATACACCTTATTAATCAAGCGCAAGGGCTTTACAAGGAGAATATCGGTCCCAGGTCTTGATAGTACGAACCGAACTCGGTGAGGTCCGTACAAAAAGGAGCGAGGGCTGATATTCTCCAGCACTGTCCCGAGGAAAGTTGGTTAATATGGGATTTATTACACGACTGAAATTGTTTTGAGAAAATGCCACGATAACGGACTGGAAAGACATCGCGAACTTCGTGCACGCAATTTTGATTGGGAGTCGACCAGCTAACTTATACACACAATTGATGTAAAACAAAACAGAAGGGAAAGAGAGAACTGAGAAAGGAATCCTCTATATGGACTATAAGTGAAAGTCAGTTCTTTCAGAACAGTAAGCCATAAGGCTACAAGAAAAATTTCAAGAGTGTTCATTCGGGATCATTCGCGGCAGCGCCCAGTCTAATACTTAGAGAATATCGGACGAACAATGAGGGAATCTGATTGGTTGATAATAGTTATTGCACCCCCCCCCCCCAACCTGCGAACTTAAGTGGCGTTTTTTTTTTTTCTAAACATTTGTAATTAAGATGTTTCTAACTTTTGAAAACAAAGGCGGACCGATTTGTATTTTTAATTGCCAGTTTGGAGATTTTAACTTAACCGTACCCTTTTTCTTTCAATTTCTTTTCTTTCAAGGTCTACGAAAGAGAAATTATTTCCCCATGCTTTGACGCGCGGAATAAATTATTACATTTAATAGGAAAAAATGCAAACAAGAATTTGTGAGAATTCTACGGGACTTAGCAACTTGAGGCCTAATTCACACCACGCCGGAGGAATTTGAAAACGGAGGTTTCACTCTGAGAACGCATCAACTGTTTTCCGTCCTCCCTCCGCTGGAGGAATTTAATAAAGTAACAATCATCGATACATTTTGGATTTGTGTTTGAGGTAAACTCGGTCAGGGAAATCACGTGATTATCGTGACCTCATCGTTTTCGAAAAGCCGGCGTTTTTAAATTACTTCGGTTTGACGAGCGTTTTCGAAATGTGCCGTTTTCTCTGGGTGTGGACGGTAGGCCTAACTGCAGAAATAAAGCTGCGTTTTAAAATTTCTCCGGCATAGTGTGGACCCTGCCTAATACAGCAGATTATTCTTGAAATTTACAACTCTGTCGGAGTCCTCGTTAGAAAGAAAGTCCGGTTTGACAGTAAATGTGGTCATTGATAAGCAACTGTATATTGCGAAGCACCCACCTGACTTAAGTGATAGGCTTACAACTTGGTCGTTATCATCACTGGATGGAATCTTGACCAATTTTCCCTTGATTTGGTCAGCAGTTTTAAATTCCTGACACTTTTGATACGCTTTCGATTTCGTTAGAGAGGTAGTGAAAAACTTAATGCACCCAGTTCTGTATTGATGCCAGCCATCGGCACAGTCTAAAGAAAGGAAGAAAAAAAGCAACAACAACAACAAAAACCAAATCATACATATAAGTCTATCTGGTCGCTCAGTTTGCTCGGCGTGCTTAAATGTACTCGTATACACGGTATGTCTGCTTGCCAATCATCGCTCTGTTGCTATGCAACATAAGGACTACGTCGACCTACCTTGTCCCTAATTGCCGTTTTTGATCTATGTTCAAAAATAAAACTTAAATTCATCCATGCAGGCATGCATTAAGTCGGTCAGTCAGTCAGTCAGTCAGGCAGGCAGGCAGGCAGGCAGGCAGGCAGGCAGGCAGGCAGACAGGCAGGCAGGCAGGCAGGCGGGCAATC
This sequence comes from Orbicella faveolata, assembly GCF_042242905.1. Classification (NCBI taxonomy): domain Eukaryota; kingdom Metazoa; phylum Cnidaria; class Anthozoa; order Scleractinia; family Merulinidae; genus Orbicella; species Orbicella faveolata. Next base: position 5,691,693 of record NW_028301578.1, on the reverse strand, counting down.
AGTCAGTCAGTCAGTCAGTCAGTCAGTCAATCAGGCTGTTAATCAGACCGGACAACCAGCCAACCAGCCGTTCGGCCGGTCGATGGATCAATCATCCATTCATTCAGCATAAAAAAGCGGGAAAAACCATCTTCATTTTTTTATCGAGTGTAATATTAGTTTGAATATAGTGAGCAAAATTAAAAGACAATGGAAACCGTTTGACACCTGCTAGTTGTGCAACCGATGACGACATAAATAAGACGACCGATGATGGTGACATTTGTAGAATTGATGTCACGGAACATATTCCAATCGTCCTCATTGTTGAGGAAGATGCAACCAAAGTAGCCGATGACGTCATCGGTAAGGTGGACATTGTTGGTGACGTGGATAGAACTAATGCCGCGGACGACACCATTGGTAATTGCACAGCTGTTGACGTTGACGGTGTTAACAGGGCTGATAATACCATCGGAGATGTGACAGTGGACGCTAGCAAGGGATGGAAGAAATAGCATAATGATAAATGCTCTGTATATTAGTTTGCATGCTATCTTGGAATATTATGAGTTAAGGGGTGCTAAAGGTGCCTGGTTAATGTGAAATTAAAAAGGAGTTGTTCCTGACCGTATTCCTGATCTCACAACAACGCCAGGCTCTGTTACAAGCAAGGTACGTGTTCCATCAAAATCTACAGATACCATCGACGCCAATTAAAACGCAGGGTTCTTGTTTGTCTAGCTTCCGTATCCTCGTATGATGAATGCCTTTCTTAAATAAGACACGTACGCTAACTAGTGCATTATTCTCTACGTATCCAAAGTTACATCCTTAACGCAGCAGCTGCGTGCTTTAAGCTGTTTTCATGTGTCTCCCCAATATCTTACCAACTGATTATTAGTAGAAGAAAGATACGCCTGTGCTGAACTTAAGTAATAAAGTACTTGTTTGTGTTGACATAGCCTCATCTAAACACGAGGGGAGTTGGGAGCATTCGGGACAGTTATGCAAACCCTCGACTCCGTCTCTGGTTTGCAAACTTCAATAATTCTCCCAGTGCCCCCTCCCCCCCCCCCCCCCCCCCCGCCGCCCGAGTGTTTAGATGAAGCGATATAAACACGGTAAAAAGTCCTCTATTGCTTTCATAAAATATTTTTCAAAAGCCGTGTTTGTAACGTCTCATCTAAACTCTCCTACTGACCAATGAGGGCGCGCGTACTATCTTAGTATTTCTTAATAGGTCCTAGAAAATACAAGCTCTAATTGACCGAGCGACGTATTTGTCAAAGTAAATAAATAGAAACGAGTAACTCTTGCAGTATTTTTTAGCTGCATTTTTTTGAAACAGAACAGTCAGTATTACCGAAGGGCATCTCTTCTTGACTGCTCTGAGCTGGGGATGCAGCTGAGTTCTGTAGGCTGTCTGTCACATGTGATGAACTTTCCTGTCCCTGAAATATACGAAGGTTCAGTCAACAGAAAGGTTACCTAGGTGTTTCATTAGTTCCAGATCTCACACCGGAAGCAAATGTTACTTTTTCCAATGATTAACATTGAAAGCTATTAATATGCCGAGATACCGAGGTACAGCGTTTCCCAGGTTCAGCTTAAAGTAAGTGATCTTCTTTTCTTCTTTCCCCACCTCTGTCCAAATCAAGGCCCCAGTCTGCGCCCAGTCGATATAGAATAACCACTGCCTTAGAAATGCACTCCTGATGTTTATTAATAACTAGTCCCTCAAATTCAAAAGGATAAAAAAAATTAGGACGTTATTGAAGTGTCAGACGTGTTTAAGCGTGTGGGCTAATTGTGGACACCTTATAAGTCAAAAAAGAATATATTCACAATATCAGGGAAGCAAGGCATCAATATTTTATCTCTTACCAGGTTTGGTAACACTATAGGTTCGAGATATGAGCATCCGCCACAAAACGTGAGCCCGTGAGCAGATGACAACCGAGTCGCGTCATTCAGCTCACAAACGTGACGGGACCCTGCGCTGAGAAGTTGAAAGTTGAGAGACAAGCATTTGGCGTTCAAGAGACATTTTTGCAAACAATCCAGCTCGGAGTGGACTAAATACGTTGATATCACATGACCTTCTAGAGCGTTGTCTGTTGGGCAAAAATATGAAATGGAACTTCTAAGAAATGTAATCATTTAGTCTATTCGTCGACGTATTTTCTCGGCATGCACACGAGCCTTTAGGTGAGTGTGTATACAGAGAAAATAGTGACAAGTGACATGTGGGATGTTCCATGGTATACTACGAGAAAGTGTTGCAAAACAACATAATTATATATATATATATATATATATATATATATATATATATATATATATATATATATATATTTTTTTTTTTTTTTTTTTTTTTTTTTTTTTACCGTGCCATAAAAATACCGTGGCCAACACAGTCATGTAGACATACCCGCAGCACACGATGGGAATCGTCGAATATGTAACGACTTTCCAGTATTCTGATTGGCTGTATTTTCTATGGCCTGGTTTTAATAAGTGCACGCGCTGATAGCTATAGAATAACTATGATCAGGTTTTAGTATTGTCCACTGTTAGTTTGTTCCCCACATTGAAAAACAATAACCTCAAATTATTACCTTCCATTTCTGAGGCTTCCCACTTCGCCTACCTTTTAATACAGTTGAACCAATCAGTGATTTCGTTATAGGTACAGCTTAAAATAAAATTAATAAGGGTTTTCTGACCTCTCCCTTACCAATGTATCTCGCTTAAAAAGTATTTACGCAATGGTAATCAAACTTATATGGTGTTGACAGCATCCGAGCTTGTTAATTTTGTCATTATCGCGTGTCAGTCATGTCGCCTCATAAAACCAAAATGAAGTCACATTTCAAAATGACGCTATCTTGGAATTAAAACGCTCCTCAGAGAAGTCAGAACAGCTCAGGAATTAAAAGACAAAAAAAAAATAGTAATGATAATGATAACGATAACGATAACGATAATGAAAATAATAGTAACAATAGTGATATTAATAGTAATAATAGTAATAATAATAATGATAATAATGATAATAATAATAGTAATAACCTGATAAATCAGGAAAAAAAGAAACGAGTATAAGAAATGTGAAGAACTCGGTCACAATAGCCATGAAATCTAAATTCGAATTGAAAAGGAAATTTTTAAAAAGGTAAAACTACACAAGCTTTGGGTAAAACAAACTTTTAAAACATGGATGCCATTAAGCCACGTGACCAAACAGCTAACACACGAAAATGTTTCTTAATACATTTTTTTTTCAGAAAAAGCCACAAAATCTGACTTCTGTTGCATGTCAAAACTGTGTTCGTTTGAGGAAGCCAGTTCATTACGTCTGTATATGTCTCCTACCTTTATTGACGTTGCGGAAAAAAGCAAACCTTTTCTCCTCTTTTCTTTCAATGGCTAAGTAACCTCCAACAGAAGCTTTGTCCCTAACAGTGCTTAGAACGACGGCGAGACATAAAGCAAGTCCCAGTTCATTCATTGCTGTGTTCAGTAATACAAATAGGAAAAAATGAAGTTAGTTTTTTCTCAGTTTCAAGCGCCTTAATTTAAGTATGAAAGGTGGAGAAAAAACTGACAAGAATCTTGAAATGAAAGTTGACGTTGACGTGACGAGGAAAGCGATTACTTTGATCGGTCAAAAAAAAATACTGACAAAGGAAATGATAAATCTGTGTTTGTTTTGTTTAGTTAAGTTTATTTTTTTCATACGTAGGGATTTTCGCCCTTAGACGTCCTGTAAAGAAGCTGTGACTATTACGGTCTATTTCAGATTGAAGCTCTTAGTGTTCACAGCACTCTTTCTACATTTCTTCGCATGAAGCCGACAACCATGCAGGGAAAAAGGATTCACGATATAGATCTAAACTGGAAACAAAATGCATACTTTTTTTGTTAAAAGCCCGGGAGATAATTAACAGCGACAATATATTGAGTGACGTCACAGATTATTGCTTTTTTTCGTATACACTTCATAAGTGAATGTCATACAAGTAAAGCGAACGATACATCAACTGCTGTTGAACCAAATTTATCTTTGCTGCTTGGTGTACTTAACTAGCTTCATGAACCTCAGTAAACTACATCGAAGTGCCAGTTAAGTACATCAAACAAGAAAAGTAAATTTGTTCAATAACAGGTGATTTATGACTTGGTGTATTAAGTCATTTATCCTCAATATTTTTTTCTTTTTCACCAAATTTTCAGAAAAATGCCAAAAGAAATGAAATGATTCTTCTTTCAGGCGTTCTCTCCCGCCATTCCTCTGAAAGTGATGTTCAGATAGGAAAAGAAAGGTTCATAATGTGTGTTTGTTGCTTTATTGGAAAATTATCATCATTTGACTCAGCTTAACTTTTCCTTAAATTTGGTTAGTCACGGAAACATTTCAAACCTCTATAAATATATCACAATTTTTTTCATGAATTTAAACTATTCTACAACTTAGGTGAGAAACATTTTATCTCAAAGGAGATATATTGAAGCTATATTTTGCTAAGATTAGGGAATAACAGCACGATAGTTCTATTGCTAGCAACCTTGACACTTCGGATAGGGAAATTTCTGGTACGCTCACCTTTTTCGAAGTAAAATGGTTAAGATAGCGTCGCTTTCTCATTCATTGCTTCCTCTCAATGAATTTCTGTATTTTGAACGTTCCGTTCATTCTCATGCGAAACAAATACTGATAACTCCATTCTCTTTCGACGTCTTGCGATCGGAAAACGTCTACGGCTTCGGTTGTTTTTAATTCTCTCGCTATTGAAATTGTCAGGTGACCAAATCTTTGCATTGTGATTGGCGCGGATTTGCGGATATAGTGAAATAAGTACATTTCGTTGCGTCCCGGGGTCTTTAATTTGTGTCTCAAGCGGCGTCGCTTCCCGCGGGTATTCATCTATGCCGGTACCAATATTAACCCTTATCTTTATGCTAACTATATTTTGGTCGGAAGGCGGTCTGAATTTCGCAAAACAACCGTGAAAGGATCAAATGTAAATTTCACCATTTTGCACTCTCTTCTTATTTCCGCTGAATATGGCTTTAATAATGTATGAAAGTTTTGACACAATAACGACGGTTAATGGCGGCTTTCAATGAAACTAGGGCAATATAATAGAAAATGAGTTTAATTTCTTTTCTGGCAGTGAAATAGTGAAATTATTACCTATTCTCTGGGTATAGATAATTCCGATATCATTACGTGGGTGAACAAAAACGAACATTTTTGCTGAGAAGTCAATAAAAACTGAGGTCTTGTTTTTGTGTTGTTTGGATGAATTATAAACACAGAAAGTAAACAAGTCGTTAGTAGTTGGACTAAGAAGACAAAGCAGTAGAGCTTAAAAAAAATGCGAACAAAGCTGTTAATTCACTGTTTGAATTTATTTCTTTTTTTCACGTTAACTTTAGCTTAAATTTTATCTACGAAGGAAACAACCAGTTTACATTGGTGAAAAATTAAATGAATTTTGCCTTTTGTCTCCGCTAAAAATAAAAGTTACAGTACGTCGCAACCGGTTAGGGAAATAATCATTTGGAATGCACTAAGATAAGAAAAATTATTCCGTTTTCGGGGTTTTCCAGTGGCGGCAAACAATAAACACAACGCAACAAAAACTGCTAATTGCTGCCTGAACGTTTTAATTGCTATCTTTTTCTTCACTTTTGTCCTTTTTTTTCTTCTTTGTCTCAAGGAGAAGTTTGCTTGTGTTTGACTTTCATCAGCAAAATATGAAGGGGGAAAAATAAACGTAGTGAAACATGCGAATTTCTGACCCAAGAAATAACAATGAAATAAAATTTGAAGTCTCGATGAATAAATTTAAACTTCAAATGGTTCAACTTTTTAATAAACTGAAGTGTTGAAAAACAAAATTGTGGTTAGTCTGCACTGTGGCAAAGATGGATTATTTACATCTTCAGGGGACATCATTAAGTATCATTCATACTGATAGCATACTGTACTATTCGCATTTCTTCCATTCGAGGGCAATTTTGTTGTTGTTGTTGTTGTTGTTGTTGTTGATGAACTCATGCTGTGAAAATCGATGTAGAGATTGAAAATCGGTGCCCAAAATGTCCCTTTCATTGGGCAATAGGACTGGGCAGTGTATGGTTGAATACTAATTAAGCTCGATGACCATGTGTGATGATATAAAATGATCTGCTGTTTAAGATGGTTTTTTGAGACTCCTGTCGTGAATTTACTTTGATATAAGCGAAAGTATCTTTGAAAGAGCGTCGAACATTTTCGCTGCAAAAAACAATCTATTTGTACGTGTAATGATAAATAATAATGAAAATAAAACACCGGGTTATACTTCTCTGGGCATAAATTTGCCGTTATAATTTCTTTAGGTCTTGGTGCGTAGCGATTTCTGTTCGTATTCAAAAAGTTTTGCTGCTGTTTGGAGCATAGTTCAGAAACACGAAACAACACGGTTTTAACTAACATTGAACAGGAGTGAAATCTTAATTCAACGCATTTCGATTATGCTAGACTTGGAGTCCAGTTTTTTTTTTATATCAGATTCGATTTCACAAGCGGCAAGTTAGGGGTTTAATGATATGAAGTGCATTCATCTACTCATTTTATGATATTGAAAGACATATAATTCTACTTACTTCAATTTTAGTACGTCATTTTTATACAAGTTTTCGTCTTTAGACCAACAAATGCCCGAATGCAGGTGAAATAGCTTTAATGGAAATTTTGTAAGTCATGCATGGACAGCTATTGTTATCTTCTGAATTAAGCACCTAATTCAATCTACTTTATATTCCAGCTAACAGCTTTTCTTTAAATATTGTGACGGGTGTCTGTGACAAACACTCGTAAGACCAATATAAGACTGCTTATGACTATGACTCACAAAATTTACTTCATGGTGATTGGACTAGAGCAGTGTAATTTATTGCTGATTTTTAATTTGTACAGAGGTGTAAATTAACGGGCGCGCTTTCGCGATTTTCTCGGTCATATAATAATTGTGTAATCGCATAAAAGGTCCAAACAATTAAGAATTTACACTACTCCGGATATTTGAAAATTCTTTAAACTGCACTCGCATAAACGGGTCGCGAAATTTTGTGATAATATTCAAATATCACGAGTAGTGTATTAACCCCGGGCGTTTTCCGTGCAGAACGCTCCAAGAAAAAAGCTAATGATCTGCCGAAGGCTCTAGCCTTGTGGGAGGTTTGGAAAATTTAATTATTAAGATTTGGAAATGCTGTTGGTCACCATTTTCCAACCGTTAGATAAATCAAAACATCAGTGGAAAAACGTGGAGTAATTTACCAACCTATTTCGTTTATATAACCTTTGGGATAACTAATAGTAGTTTTAAAGCAGAGACTGAAGACTGCAAACTAGCAGATTTAAATATTTGAGGCGCTTTTCACAAGTAAACAAATAATTGACTACTTTTTTCTGGATTTCCGGAGGTGGCTAAAGCGCGACTTTTGTATAGGGTCGTAACGCCCCTAGACTGTGAATCCTTAATTGCACTTTCTTCCATACACTTACCTCTACTTAATGTCAACTGTAATTAAACGACGTCAACCTCTCTTTCTCCCTATGCCCCACTTGGGGCTATAAGGAATGGTGATAAACCTCTCTTTCTGGAAACGTAATTCTTCGCTGGCTATCTTTGCTGTTTAAAAGAAATACGTTTTCTTGCCATAAATTACAGAAACACACCGTGGTACGGGGCTACGTGTAAATAAGATCAGAAAATAGTGTTACCCTATAATGAATGACACGATCCGTGCTTGTCTTTGTGTCAGCACACATGTCACTTCAGAGCCACAATTATAATATATTTATTACGTCCGGACAAAGGAAACGTTCTGGAACCAATATATCAAATAATTTCATCTAAAAATCGTTATTCAGTCGTCGTTTTCTTATGCTTTTAATGATTAAAGTGACGTCAATGTACCGAGCAAAACAAGTCGCCTCTAAAACTGTAGCTCTAACGTTTTCTTATAGGCCAAAAATACGTGTTTCCAAACGTTGTCTAGTAACAAATCAATTGTGCAGTGAGGAAAGACTGCCACAAAATATAAACGAAAGAGAAAATGTATATTTCATGATTACGCCGAGATTTCAAAAAACAGCCTGTCTCTGACATGGGAAACTAGTCTAACAAAGAAATCGTAGATGGAATTGGCCTTTAGCGGAGCTTTTAGGATATGGTAATCCCTGTCTCGCTACGACTACGCCATGAGTTGGAGACCAAAATTATGATCGTCACAATTTCTTATTTGCCTTTAATGTTATGATAATCATAATTTCGCGACATGCGTAATACGTACCAAGAAGTCCAAGAAATCTCGGGAAGACCTTAGTTAGTGAGGACCTGAACCAGATTACGCTCCTACTTATTTTTACTCAAATGTCATTCCACATTTAGTCTTTAACTCGTGATTTGCGATAACAAGTTACGAGTTGTTGAGGGTAAGCAGGTTATGTAAATGAAATGCAAATGAGGGGTCAGTCTCTCATCCGTAATTTTTTTGTGGTAATTCTGTTTATCAGTGATTAAAGTGTATGAAATTAATGCATAGGTAAATATTGCGAGGGCATATGTCGTTTTAGATATTACGTAACCACGTGTGTTGCACTGTGCAACATAAACATCTCCCAGTCGTTTCATCTGTAAACTTTCTGAAATGGCTCCCAAAACAATGGCTGATGTTTCGCGTTTGGAGTCGGACAATTGCTCCCAAATCGGTCGCCCCCTTCGCAGTTCTTTCACACCTCAGACTCGCAGCTTCACAGAGAAAACACAATTAGCACACAGATTGGCTGAATTACTCTTACTTTAAAGAAGTCTTCAGACATTCTTGGAGTCACGTGTATCGTGACGTCTGTCGGAACGTTGATTTGATGGCACTCAAATTAACCTTTTGAGTGTAAGCTACGACCACTTAGTTTCTGCAAAATTATTCCATTCGAGGTTTCCGTTAAAATCGTTTAAGGTCCCCTCCACACTACGACGGAGGAATTTAAAAACGAAAGTTTCACTCTGAAAACGCTTCAAATGTTTTCCGTGCAGACTAGGCCGGAGAAATCTGAAAACGCACCAATCTTCGGCGATCTTGAATTTGTGTTTTAGGAAAACCCAGTCAGGAAAATCACATTATGATCGTAACGTCACTGTTTTTTAAAAGCTCCGTTTTCAAAATGTTTTCAGCCCACGCGAAAACGAAAAGAAGAAAGGAAAAACGGTTTAAAAAGCGTTTTCGAAAAGCTTCGTTTTCGTGACGGATTTTCCTCGAAAGGGAAAAAAAAATTCTCTATAGGAAATTTCAATATTCCGCAGTTGTTGTGACATTGAGAAGACTATCCAATCAAATAGCTGCATTTAGACGACGTTTGGTGCGTGGTCACGAGCTTTTCAAAAATCATATTGCAAATTATTCATGCGATGAAACATTTGTCACGTTCTGTTCGTTGAAAGTAGGCTTTGCTATCCACGTTTAGAACTTCAACATGCAGAAATCTTGTTTTCTCCTCACTTTTTGCTACAAAATCTATCAATGCACAACGTAAGATATGTCCGTATATCAGGAGCTGCTACGAATCTTCAATTCTTGCATCAAGAACTTCGCTTCAAGAAAATTTCTCAAGCACGTGATTCGCATAAACCAGAGATGCAAAAGCTCTTTCTCAGGACATTTGACGACTTTTGAGCCCTTCTTGAGGTAAGACCTATCTGCAACAGTAGATATTATTTTCTCACAGAAACAATACTGCACTTGAAGGAATTGTTCATATTTACCGACTGAAATGGCAATGTAGACGCAAACGGAGAAGTAGATTTTATAAGCAATCAATCTTTGTGAATTTAAATTCCTTAATTTGCATGGCTAAACAATAATTTCGAATGTTTTGTTAGCAACGTTATTTTGTTGGATTTAACATCGGGTTCCAGGTCAACAAGACGCCTCGTTACTTAAATCAACAACAGGGGGAATAGTTATGAATACGGTAAATTCGTTTAAATCCTTAATTTTGCTTTTCTCAACTGTTCTTCAAGACAAGAAAGATGGCTGTGAAACTGACACTCGTGACTCCACCCTTCACACAGATTACTTCAGGTAACTTATAATCTTTTAGCCGCTTGAACACAAAAGAGTTATTCTCCTTAAATTTCTAAACATTTCCTATTCAGACCTAATGTTTTCAAGCTCCATCAAAACTGTATCGCTTATGCTAATGAGGCAAATATTGTAAACAAAAGTTCTCTTATAATATTAGTTATGACATGATAGTTTAGTAGTGTTAATGACTTAATTTACGCCCGTTACTTGTATCCACTTACCTGACAAATGAGACAGACGTTGCTAGTAAAACCCAAAACCTGATAAGGGCTAAAATTATTTAATAAAGTGATTACGATCAGTCCAAGATTTACTGTCTTGAAACTAAAGAGTAACTGAGTTGTGGTGTTCGACCCAGTCATCATTTGGATTTCTCTCACTTATTGACGCTAGTTTGGTGCATCAGGATCACTGTTTTTAAGCTGGCCAGTATTGTTTCTTTATTTACTCTCCTTTGTTTCAGAAGTGATTATTAAAGTACCTGTCATCTTCTTGGCCTAAATGCACGGTCACTACAAAAATTGCCAGAGAATCTCAGAAACTACCTTTTTCACGTTTTCTGCAGAAGGAGCCTTAGGAATAATTTCTCTTGGTTTTTCAGGACGTTGTTGTTGTCTCAAGGCCCTCAACACTAACATTGTTTCCTAAACCTCTTTGTAGACTGGAATTCAGTGCTGCAATGACAAAAGGAGGCACCTGATGAATCGTTCATGGGAAAATGACCTGCTCAGCTCATTGAACAATGGTGAGTTTATGGTTCTTAGATTTTTACTATTTATAGGGTTAGCCAAGGCGAGCTCTTGCAAAGTATCTCTAGAGTTGTTACGCTACTGAAGCACAATTAGAGAGCTTAGGCAAATACGACGACGATCCCGAGGACAACGCCTAACAAAAAATAGATTTAAATTTTACCTTCGAATTTTACAATTGTCTAGATCTGTTCAGTGCGCCTGTTGGTCTCAGATAAATTATGAAAATTAGCCACCATCGTTTTCGTTTTTTTTTTAAATACGCATAACTTAGTCATTTCACAGTGTTGTTGTACAGAGGACTGTAAAGAAATGTGTGAGGAGTTATAACGTACGTGCACAGCCATTGTTCAACTCATTAAACCTATTGTTTGGTGGCGTTCTTGTTGCCTTTGCCGTTGTGGTTTGCTTATTTAGTATTAATAAGGTCTCTTTTACCTACTTAGCATTTTCTTCAAGAAAAAATGCTGTCCCCTCAAAAGTATATCTTGTTCTGCCGACTAAACACAGCTTGGAGGCAGTTAAGGTAAACCTAAACTAACGAATTTTGATGCTCATTGCTTTTTTTTTTCGCGGAATTCATGCAAATCCACGCCCATGCATGTGAAAGCCAAAACCCAGGAAATCACTCCAATTTGCAACTGGTTTAAGATATATCAAGCAGGGATGAAAAAATATTCTTTCTAGTTAAAAAAAAAAGAAAAGAAAAGAAAATACTTTGCAAGCTTTTCGATGGCTCGGACCAAGCCTTAATACGTTCCTGCATAATGTGGGTGAACTTAAATGAACTTCAGTGGCACGTATTCAAGGTAGCCACCATGTTGGTTTCCACATACTTTCGCAATTGACAACCAACTTGAAATCAGAAAATTTCAACCAAAGCTGTCTTATTTCAAGCTGTGTATAGATGGTATGCTTCAATTTGAGATGTTTAAAAAACAACGGATGAAATGCCAAATTGTGGAGAATTGCATTAAACACTCCTGACAAAGCTGGGTGACCTTGAATGACCTTCAACAAGCCATTGACTTTCTTATTCTGATGCAAATTTACCACGTGGTTTCTTAAGTGTCAAATAAATTGAAACTGGGAGACTCTGATCAAATTCTTATTTTTTCCCCAGTAACTCTGAATATATTGCATGGAAATTGAGTATTACATATGAAGTGCTATTCCCCTAATTACCAAACAGATGTTTATTAAGGCGGCTGTATCATGTGTTTGCATTGTTTTGCGGGTGTGTGTTTGCGCCCTCAAGTGATTTAACATTTGTAGAAATTTTTCAGTACGGTTTTTGTTTAGTGAGGCCGAATTTAAAGTAATATTTTTACTTTTTACAGATCGAGTGGCTCCTTGTTCAACATTGCTGCGGGACACAGGGATAGATTCACGTGGATTCTAGAGGACGCCACATGCCGTAGGACAGGAAGAAGAGACTACATCATTTTGTATGGTTTCCGTTTTATGTGACTCGTTAGATAAAAACAACTGATAGTTAGTTATTCCGAATTCGAAAAACTATAAAATCTTTAATTTCCAAGACAATTAGTACATCTAACTTCGTCGTACAGATTCATTTAGGTGTCGAGACTTGAACTAGGAAATGTCGCCTTGATTCACGTTCAAATTCTCATAAGTAAAACTAAAAGAAATGTGTGCTTTTCAAGGATAATTTAGCTTTCAAACTTGGAAGCACGTGGACCTAAGTTTTGTAAACCAGAGAAATAACTTTTAGGTCAGTTATATGCAATTTGATTTAAAATTTCTAAAGGAATAAAATACATGTACGGCGCAATTGATTGTGAATATTTCCAATTCTAAAATCTTGCCGTACGTTTACAACCAGTCCTAACTTTAATGTCGGCTAAGCAACTTTGATTAGTTCATTTTACTGTTTTTTTTTTTCTATTATTTTTAAAGTTAATTTTGTGTTCCTCTTGTGGCTAAATTAATTGTGATTTCTTCCAAAATATTTCGCCATATTTCTCCAGAGACTGCCTATTTTCATTTTTCGACGTTCAACTTTATGTAAAATTTTGGAAGTTTTTGTTTTAGAGTTTTACGACGCAATAAATCGTGAAAGTTTATCTCGCTGACAACACGGACCTTCTGCCCGAATTTCTTTTAGTAGGACTTACTCTAGTTATATTTTCGTGTGGTTTCTTTGCATGGATCCGCGCTTAGTTGGCAAGACATTGTTTGTAGTTCTGACATATTTGTTGCTAGAAATTTACGCGATGGACTTAAGCTCTGTTACTTTAATTTTCTTTCTTAATTTCCAGTTTGCTTGCAAAATAACTTGAATCGGCAATTCCAATTTCGAATTATTGTATTCTCATTTCCTTTGATTGTTGTAATTATTTCTTAGATATTTGTCAGGCTTAGTCCTTAATTGTGAACTGCTTTAAATGATTACCATGATCAATAGATACCGAGAAAGCTTTCGACTCGTAAGATTACTCTGCATCTATTGACTTAGTAGTATGTTAAAGAGTTTTCACACTTTCAGTATATACTCAATAAAGATCACAACTTATAAATCAGTTATCAACTTAATACTTTATTGAATTAAAATAAAGAAACAATATTTTAATCAACAAATGAGTCTTGTACCACTTAATAAAAAATGCGCGCTTTTAAAGGGGCCTGGAAGCTAGTCGAAATGTAGGCTATCTCTTTTACTAATTTTTGACTATGTAGGGTTGCCGAAGCGGAAAAACGTTCTGCACTTTTAAACAGAGTCCAGTAACAAGTCAAAGTAAACGCCGACTTTCGATGGGCCAAATCTGACTGCAAACTGCACAGATTTTTCCCGCCAAAAGACTTAGTTTATATTTGACTAATCTCTGGACTCCATTTAGAAGCGCAGACTTTTTTCCCGCCAAAAGACTAAGTATATTTTTTGAAAAATTTCCAGGCACCGTTTAAAAGCGCATACTACTGTTTCCCGCCAAAAGACTTAAAATTTTTTTGACCAAACATCTAACAAGTTCTATAAGCTGAATTTCTTCTCGCCAAAAGACTTTTCGATTCGAGTGAATAATCGGAAAAGCGCAATTACTTTCCCGTCAAAAGACTAAAATTGTTTCTTACACGTAAAGCAATTTCCTTGTCTTAATTTTCATAAACCGTCCACAGAACCTTTTCCCGTCTTTATTGATAATACTGTAAATATATGTGCAGATTACGACAAATTCGATTATGTCAGCTAGCTTCTTCATCGGGGAGCATCAGTCTTCAGTAGCTTAATAGTGCTATTGAAGTCCTTCATTCCTGAAAACAAAAAGACAAAAATAACATATTACAAACAGCGACATGATGAAAACTATTGATAATTTTATGGCAAAATATGATAAATCGCGTTTGGATGTAACAACCATTACAGAGAAGTTAAGCATGACATTTACGGAAAAAGCCAAAATTACTTCTAATTCTGTGTTCTTTTCTTTTGATCTTTAAAATAAATCACCAAAAAAGGAGAGAAATGTCTCCTAGAGTTGACCGCAAATACAAATATTTTCATTCTACTGTACAAACCGACAGAGGGCAAAATCCCATTTTTGTCAGTTGCAACTTCAAGGTCATGCTTGGCCTCTTCATTATTCAAATTCAACTCGAAAAATTACACTTTTTATTTAAAACGTTTGAATTTATAACCCAAGTATTTGTAATATTTGGGAAATAAAATAATGCTACGCAATATAGAACATTACGGTATACTGAGAGTGATCCATAACATTAATTTAGTGCCTTTTACATTATTAGCGAGGTTTTTTAAAACCTCGCTGATTAAAATTTCGTTAACTTGTTTGTTCAAGTATGGATTAAGATGATTTCCTTAGAACGTTCGAGCAATAATGCCGGAAATTAAGTTACCAAAAAAATCTTAATGGCATGGCAATATTTTGAATACAGATGAGAAGAACTTATCGCGACTTTAAGCTCTCAAGCTAACCCCGCGAGAGAAAAGACAGAATATTGAACTTGAAGCTATCCATATTTCAATTAATAGAGACGTTTCGCGTTAGTTAAAAACACAATAACACACGCTTTAAGCATTCTTACGACGTTTGACATTTACTTTCTCGAAAATGCTTGAGAATTTAATCACGGGGTCACTTAGATAAATGAACTAAAGTGAGTTATTTTAAATAGTATTCCAAATGTTACCGTGCTATGAGTAAATTTTTCGTAAGTATTTTTTGCATTTATTGCTCGAACTTTGAGCGGAATCCGTCTTAAATACGAGAGACGGTGTTTTAACAAATTTCCAAACACCGAAAAGAGAGTAGAAAATACGAAAATACGGGAAAACACGACTCGTAACGGTGTATTTTGACGAGATTCAGGGTGTTTGGAAATGTGGTCAAGCACAGTCTTTCGTGTTTGCTATATCTTCTCAACCGAAACTAATGTTAAGGAGGAAACGGGGAAATAAAATCGTAAAAATCTACGCAAATTAAGATCAGTATTCAAACACCGTCACGATCGTGTTTCCTTTGTCATAACTTGACAAATTATTAATGAGTTTGGGAACGTTCGCAAAAATACATCCAAAAGAACAGTAGGAGAAAATATTACGCCAAATCTAAACGACAAGAGCGCGCGCAAAAATAGAACGCATAGCTAAATAAACACATCTCTAACTACCAAAAGTTGCTCAACAATCGACTTCCACTTTGTCTCAAACACAGTTAATTTCAAATAATTCAATCAAGTAGCGAAGATAAATATTGATAAGTTCATTGTTGTTACCTTGTTTTTGTCATATTTCATAATCATTCTGTTTGTGTGGTGAAATTATTTGCAAAGGAACTGTTTTTACTCGTTTTTCTGTTTTCATTCAAATAACTATCGCACGGCTAAGTTGAAACATGAGATGAATTAAATTTTCATCATGCAAGATGCGTCATATAATTATTTTAATATCGTGAAAGTACCATATAATTCTTCAAAGTATATACTATTCGTAGAAATAGATGCCTAATTATTATCGGTCGTTAAATCACAGCCACATCAGCTGAGAATCATTGTTTAAAGTGCCTATGAAGTAAAAAATAATAGCTGCTTATTTAAAAGGTTTTTCAAAGTAAAGAAGAATGGCGTTTTAATTTCTGGAATATCTTTTTCGTTTTAGAGATATTTACGTTTTTGTAAGAAAAGTGATGACGTCATAGGTGGTTCCACTAAAACAGCACAACACTCAATCGAGAATAACTCTAGAAATATTAAAGCAGTGTTCTTCAAACTTGGCACCAGAAATGTACATCACAAACGAAAAATAATGACACCCGTCGTTGCATTGCCATGACAACAGTTATGCCGCTGGTTCTGTTTTAATTAAAACTAAAATTTCCAGATTTTATCTTAAACAAGGATCATCCACTCCCACCAATCTAATGGGGAGAGTTAAGACAATATGGGAACCATATGTGTTCCGGCCAAGACCTTCTGTCCCACATTAAAAGGTTGCGAATGGGGATATTTGGTTTTTCACAGAAAGAGACTGGAGCCAAGAGTGTTGCCATGGCAACAACATAGTAGGTGTCATTCTGTTTCTTTTGCGATGTACTTTGCTGGTGCCAAGTTTAAAGAACACTGTGTTAATATTTCTAGAGTTATTCTCGATTAAGTGTTGTGCTGTTTTAGTGGAACCACCGTATGATGTCATCACTTTCCTCATTTGCATAATGCAAAAACGTGAATATCTCTAAAACGAAAAAAAGGTATTCCAAAAAGGAAAACGCCATTCTTCTTTACTCTGAAAAGCCTTTCAAATAAGCAGGAATTATTTTGTATTTCATAGGCACTTTAAAGTTTCCGTCTTCGAGATTTACAAGAGTTGAACCCGAAACTCAACTTGCCAACTCCCAAGTGGTTCAGTTTGCACGTAAATTATCATCTAAAGGAACTTTTTGCTCATAGAAATGCCAGAATGCTTGTATTTGCGATTTCATTTTCGTCTTCAGCAATCGTGCTGACTCGTAATTTGAGTTTACTATAGCTGGTTTTCACGTGACGTTACTAAAATTCAAACTACAAAACTATTGATCTTCCTGAAATTTTACTTTAATGATGTATAGGAGCAGCTGAAAACTAATATTCATACAAATTTTCGCTCCGAATGGGTTCTTGGTTTTGTGATACACTACGCTTGAATTTCTAAGCTTTTGCGTGACGCGGTATTTACATGACGGCCGAGAGAGCTGTCATGATGGTCAAAAAGTGACCTATCTCGGGGAATTTGGCTATTTAATAGTCCATGTTTTAGAAAAAGTATTATTTTAATGTTTTAGAGTTCCTCGAAGGATAAATTCACGCTTTTGTAGCAAAACACAGTGACAGATGTTTCTGTTGGTTTCCGGCCGCTATGTTGGTGCCCATATGGTGGGCACCAGCATGGCGTCTCCATACAAATCTCTATAAATTTGGGTAAAAAATTTCTCCGCATATCTTGAATAAGAAAAATTGCTGTGATTAGAATCTTGGGGAGAGTCTTTGCATATTTACCTTCTTTCATTTCCCAGATTCTGGACTTTATCTATTGAACGGTTTTTATTTTTATTTTGATCTATTTTGAATGGCGTGGCACTGAAAACCAGCAATATTTCCAGGTAATGATGTTATCTATTTCATAGAGACATTGAGTCGCTTTGGTTTTTGTTTTCTCGGTTGAGCAATGACACGGTTGTAAACAATTAGCTGTGATCTGCAAAAGTAACCGATAGCTGAATATGATTTGAACCTTCAACTCATAGTTTAGAAACCACCAAAATTTTAGTGAGTCAGGCAGGCAGGCAGACAGACAGACAGTCAGTAAGGCAACCAGGAAGTTAGTCAGCCAAGCATGCAGTCAGTCATAGTTACTCACTTAGACAGGCAGGAAGACACTCCAGTCAGTCAGTCAGTCAGTCTGTCAGGTCAGTCGGGTATGAGTCACGCAGTCCATCAGTCAAGTAGGTAGGCAGTCAGTCAGTAAGACGGGCACTTAGACATTCAATCAGTCACTCGGTCAGTAAGTCAGTAGGTGGACAGTCAGTCAGTCAGTTAGTCAGGCAGCTAGTCAGCCACTCAGTCAACCCAGCAGGCAATCGTTCGAGATGATAGTCAGGCAGTCAGTCAGGCAGGCAGGCAGGCAGTTAGTCAGCCAGTCGATCAACGCAGCAGTCAGTCAGGCGAGATCAGCTAGTCAGCCACTCAGTCAGCCCAGCAGGCTATCGTTCGAGATGGTAGTCAGGCAGGCAGGCAGCCAGTCAGCCAGACAGCCAGTCGTTTAGTCCAACAGTCAGTCAGTCAGTTAGTCAAGATGGCATTCAAACAGTCATGCAGTGAGGCAGGCAGGCATGCAAACAGGCAGACAGAAGGGCAAGCAGGTAATGAGGCAGGCAGGCAGGCAGGCAGGCAGTCAACTAGTCAGTCAGTCAGTCCGTAATTCAGTCAGTCAGTCAGTCAGTTAGTCAGTAAGTCAGTCAGCCAGTAAGACAATTTTTTAGTTACTCAGTCAGTCAGTCAGTCTGACAATGTGGCAGGCAGGCAGTTAGCAAGGCAGCCAGACGGTCATTCACATATACATACATGTTTGTCTACACTCTTGAATTCTATGCATTCATATTGAACCAAAATAATACCAATTAGCGGGATATGTTTTAATCTTGAATCTACCATAATGGAATATTAAAACAAACTTAAGAGGCCCTGCGCCTAAGAAACGACCGATGATTTCCGGCTAAAAAATAAAATCGGCCGATTTTTATCTCCCAAGTAGAGGTTACCGAATACTATTTAAAAATGAATTTCTTTTGTTTCAGTTTAGCTTTAAACCAAAAATATCGAGCCGCAAACTTTTTCCGTCTGATAGCAGCAAAATCAGGCCGAAAATAAGGCCCCGCAAAATACTGTTCAGAAATTACTATCGCAACGCAAAATAATGAGAAAACTACACAGTGTTGAAGAAAAAGGCCTTTCAATGCAACATCATTCGATAAACATCAAAAAACTGCCGAAGCGATTAAAAAATAACGTTTCAAATGTTGCATACTAAATTAGATGGAGCGTTGGAGCTGATTTTAAAATAATTATTTCTCAAAAGTTCAACGCTTTTGAAAGCAATCACAGTGATGAATTAGACATTGGAGGGATACACATCACGTCTCTGGAAAAACATTTTTCGGCCAAAGTATATTGACCTTGTACAAGGCGTTCAAAGTTACCGTGTTTACCGTTATCCTGCTACTTCGGCGAAACACTTCTCTTTTGCCAATACGGCCGTGGATAGCGTGTTAAACGCCACTTTAAACCTTGCTAGGCATTCAAAGACCATCCTGAGTAGAAGGACGTAGAATTGAAAGAGACAGGAAGATGAAAAATACGCAGAAAAAGAAAATAACTCGAAATTACCATCTGCTAACGAAAGTTGAATCTGGAAAATGTCGTCGCGTGACAACGGCCATTGACGTCATTTGTACAAATAGCGGCGGAATGCAAACGAATGCACAAATAGGGAAACAATTTTTCCCGGCCAGAAAACGTTTAGTGGAACAATGTTATGTTATTTTTCACCAATGATGGTCACTCAAAAAGAAAAACTTCCCCAACCGCCACACCGTTTTGGCCGCAGCGTGATCTGAGTTATGGGGTCACGACTGGATCCCTAGCCGCTGACCGCCCGAAGGACATTGCAGACTCGTTTTCCTACGCTCTTGCGACTTGACGTGACAAATGACGTCAATGGCTGCTGTCACACGACGACATTTTCCAGATTCAACTTTCGTTAGCAGACGGTAATTTCGAGTTATTTTCTTTTTCTGCGTATTTTTCATCTTCCTGTCTCTTTCAATTCTACATCCTTCTACTCAGGATGGTCTTTGAATGCCTAGCAAGGTTTAAAGTGGCGTTTAACACGCTATCCACGGCCGTATTGGCAAAAGAGAAGTGTTTCGCCGAAGTAACAGGATAACGGTAAACACGGTAACTTTGAACGCTTTGTACAAGGTCAATATACTTTGGCCGAAAAATGTTTTTCCAGAAACGTGATGTGTATCCTTCCAATGTCTAATTCATCACTGTGATTGCTTTCAACAGCGTTGGACTTTTGAGAAATAATTATTTTAAAATCAGCTCCAACGCTCCATCTAATTTAGTATGCAACATTTGAAACGTTATTTTTTAATCGCTTCGGCAGTTTTGTGATGTTTATCGAATGATATTGCATTGAAAGGCCTTTTTCTTCAACACTGTGTAGTTTTCTCATTATTTTGCGTTGCGATAGTAATTTCTGAACAGTATTTTGCGGGGCTTATTTTCGGCCTGATTTTGCTGCTATCAGACGGAAAAAGTTTGCGGCTCGATATTTTTGGTTTAAAGCGAAACTGAAACAAAAGAAATTCATTTTTAAATAGTATTCGGTAACCTCTACTTGGGAGATAAAAATCGGCCGATTTTATTTTTTAGCCGGAAATCATCGGTCGTTTCTTAGGCGCAGGGCCTCTTAAATTCGTGTAAAATTACTAAATTTGCAAAGATACTAATAGAAAACTTAACAAAATCTGATGCCAATTGGAAAAGCTCTAATTTTGAGGTGAGAAGCCTCAACGAAATGTCAAATGAAAGAGAGTAACATCTTCTGAATTGCAACAATTTTTGTGGCAAAAAGTTGTTATCATTCTGTGAAGACACTTCCGCCAACCCATCTCAGGCCAGTCAGAGTGGATGCAAGTGATATTTTTCTTCAACATTTCATTAAAAAAAAAATGTAAAAGCACCATTAGTTCAGATTGGAATCTGCAGGTGGCATGGCATGGTACATGTGAATAAGAGATTAGAACATTTCTGCCAATTAATTTTGCTACTACAAACTATGGAAATAAAACAGCCCAAGAAAATAATCTGCTTCAAACGTGCATGCAGCAAGTATAACAATCATACTATCTTGACTATAAGTGGCAACGTTTGCCTTCCAACCACACTTTAATCTCTGAGAATTGATGCTTTTCATCACGATACATCTGGTTAATCCTTAACACGCTCTCTCATATTTGTAAACTGTTAGCATTGTAGAATTATCATATTAGTACTGTACATATTTCTGTTTTAGTGTAAACCTGTGTCTAAATAACGGATTGTTGCTGTTGTTGTTGTTGTCGTTGAATGATTTTGCACAGACAAGATCAACTTACCATATCTTTAGGATTTTCCGAACAAATTTTTTGAAAAATTTTTAACATGCTTGAATGACAAGATCAAAGAACGCCGAAGGAAACCAAGATGGTCCTTTAAAAACAATTAAATTACATTAAGTATCGTAAATAAGACTGTACATTTCATTTCACTGTACATACAGCACAGTCCAATTTGACAGCAGGCAGGGAATTATTATTCATCATTTACCGGTACCATATTTCGCATTGTGATATTGATAGTTTGCCATAGTGTCATTTGAACTCTAAGTGACTGAAGATCTCCGTCCTTTAAACACTATGAGCGAATTTAGAGGGGAAGGGGTCTGCAATTTCCAAATATATTCCCGGAAAGCTCGAAATGGCATGTCAGGTGACAAAGTTCTGGTATTGTCAGAGGGTGAGAAGTAAAGCTTCGCAAGCAGTTGAATGTTACCCGGGCCCTTCCCTCAATTCATAGTATAGCCTACATATACATGTACATATTCTCAAAAATTTGAAGTTTAAATTTAACAGAAAATACATACTAAACGCAGAGTATCCGAGTAAAAGTCACAAAAAAATTTGAAGTTTGAATTTAACAGAAAATACTTACTAAATGCACGTACCCAAGTCTAAAAGTCATCAAAACGTTTTCAAGAGTT